>NW_027203128.1:0-106057 GCF_024711535.1 Dipodomys merriami
TCAGGAGAAGAAAGTTGGTGAGACTCTTTTCTTGCCAATGAACTACCAAAAGACAGAAATGGAAATGTGGCTCAAGTGGTAAAGTGCCAGCTTGAGAAAAAGTTAAGAGACCAGGGCTCAAACTGAGTTCAAACCCCAGTACTGGCACAGAAAAAAAAATAAAGAAAAGCTTTAAGAAGCTCCTAGCCCACTGTGGTGAAAGGCCAGGTCAGCTAAGTGCATGTGGCTCTTACATGTCCTCCTAGATCCTCAGGAAGCTGAGATCAGAGGATCGTGGTTCAAATCCAACCCTGGAAGAAAGTCCAGGAGACTCTGATCTCCAAGGAACCATCAGAAAACTGGAGAACATGCTGTGGCTCAAGTGGTAAGCTGAAGAGCTGAGCTACAGTGCCCAGGCCCAGAGTTTGAGCCCCATGACCAACACCTGCTTGTAGCTCACTCTGTGACTCTAGGCAGAGTACTTTCCAATGGGCCCCTGAGAGTCGGGTCTCCCAATGTCTAGGTGTCTTCAGAGCAGTCTCTTTGGCGGCCTTTGTGTATGGAACAGGCCACAGTATCAGAGAAGGGTCCCGCCTTGGGGCATGGAGGTCATCAGCCTGGTCATCAGAATGGCATCAGTCATGGGTACAGTGTGCATCTGAGCAGTAAACTGATGTCTCAGACCACGGTTCTGGGCCAGGAGGGCCAGGAGCTGCAAGATGGCACAGCAGGTAATGCCTACTCATGCGGGTATCACAAGTTTGCGACTCTGTCAGGCACACCTTGGGCAGGTGTTGAGTTGGGCTCATGAAAGACTTGTAGGCTCAGGTATCCACATCTGGCTGGCTGATGCTTGTAGCAGTCGCTATCCCAGGAGTCACAGGGCTCGGAGCCCTGCTTTCCTCTCCACTGCTTGGGGACAGATGAAGTCTTCAATCTTGGACTGACTACAAAGGAGCATCCATAGTGTCCTTCCCTTGGTCCTGTGGCCCCGTGCACGGATGGAGGGCAGATTCCATGGAACTTCCTGCCATGGCCCAGACCCACTTGGCCCAAGAAGGACTTATGGAGAAACCACTTGATCTACTTTGAGAGTTTACTATGACTATGCCTCAGGAGTGCCCCCAGTTCTAGCTCAGCTCATCATTAACAACTTCCTGTGTGTGTGTGTGTGTGTGTGTGTGTGTGTGTGTGTGTGTGTGTCTGTGTGTGTGTGTGTGTCTGTGTGTGTGTGTGTGTATGTGTGTATGTGTGTGAGCATGTGCATGTGTGCATGCATACCCATGCATCTTTGTGCTAGGGCTTGAACTCAGGGCCTGGGATCTGTCCCTCAGTTTTTCTGTTCAAGGCTACCACTCTACCAGTTGAACCACAGCTTTTCTTCCAGCTTTTGGGTGGTTATTTGCAGAAGGGACTCTCACACACTTTTCTAGCTGGACTGACTCTGAATGGTAATCCTCACATCTCAGCCTCCTGAGGAGCTAGGAATAGGACAGCATCAGCTAGTAGCATCTGGCCACACTTTCCTTCTTGGCTAAAACAGAGTACCTCTCTCTCAGCCAAGTACCCAGCTGCAGCTACCCCTCCTAACTCAGGCTTCAAAGGAAACATTCCCTCCCCTGAGGACAAAGAAATAGGATCAAGTTTGAGCTTTATGTTCTCCACACAGTCAGGGGCTGCTGGGAGCTGATGTGGAGGTCAGAGGATCTAGGCCAGGGCAAGTAGACAATGTGTTAGAACAGAAGAGAGTATGAGAAGACATCCTTGTACCTAGATGCCAGTGGCTCATGTCTGTAATCCTACATACTCAAGAGTGACACCTGAGGATCTATCAAGATTCAAAGCTAGCCTGGGCAGACTCTTCTCTCCAATGAATCACCAAAAACACTGGAAAGCAGAGCTACCCTAGTTCAAGTGGTACAGCACCAACCTTGTGCAAACAAGCTAATGGATACCACCGAGGCTCTGAGTTCAAGCCCTGGTAAACACACACACACACACACACACACACACACACACACACACACACACACACACACACACACTTACATGTGCACGTACACACACATACACACGGTAACATCTTTAGCAGTTGCCAGTGGCTTATACCATCAAACCCAGCTACTCAGAAGCTGAGTTCTTAAGATGGCAGCTTGAAGCCAGCCCAGGCAGGAAAGTCCACTAGACTCTTCTCTCCACTAAACTAGTAAAAAGGTTGAAAGGTGAGCTGTGGCTCAAGTGGTAGAGTGTTAGCTCAGGGACAGTGCCTAGGCCCTGAGTTCCAGTTCTGAGATATTTTTTTCTTAATAGACACCCTTTGCCATCCCCATACCCACAGGCCATACATCCATATTTTGGTTATCCTAGATCTCACTTCCACTCCTGCCACTTCCACAGCACTGCCACAAGAGGCTGGTGTGTGGCCAGCACTGGATTAAGAAGTGAACATACACAAGGGGGACATAGCCAGATCAAGGCTATTGCTCCAGAACATTGAGGTATTGGCCATACCAGTCTCTCATCCCCCAGTTCCCTGGCTATGGAATCTAAAGTCTGTGCCTCTGTATTCTGGGCATCTGAAATTGTCTAGAAGGACCTAGAGAGGCCCAGCTGGGGCTGGAAGATACTTTCCTGTGGTAAGGTACATTGACATTTCCTAGACACTGACAGATACTTCCAAGCCACCATGGCTTCACCTCCCATGTAGCCCCAGAAGATCCTTGGTTGGGCAGCCTTCAGTCAGCTGTCATGCTTGAGTTGGCCAGAGCCACTGGCAACCGCCCTTCCCCCACTCCACTACCAGCCTACAGGAAGGGACATGCAGCCAGAAGCCCAACTGAGAAAAAGTACAGGACATCACATGACTGAGTCCTCGCCCCCCTCACCCTGTTGTCAGGGGAGAACCTATGCCCGCCTGACCTGCTAACGCAGAATCCCCTGAAGGTGGCCAAAGACATGGATAACCAGACTTGGGCCCCAAAGAAAAGCTGGAATATGCAGGTCTCTGGCAATTTAAGACTCATTGTAGACCCTGGTAGTGGGCTAAAGGCAAGGTTGCTGTGCAGGAAGGGCACCAACTGAAGTCAGAAAGAGGCAAAAAGGCACCAATGAAGGGGACAGAGAAAGATGAGGGAAAAATACACACACACACACACACACACACACACACACACACACACACACACACACACACACACCATGGGTAGCCCAAGGCCTCAGCAGTCCCTGAGCACCTTAACTTCCCAACCCTTGAGAAGATGGCACTACCATCCTCAGACCAACTGTAGACAAAACTCAGAAACTCTCACATGTCTGGAATGGCTCATGACACAGCATGCCATTTCCTACTGTACACACCGCTATGTAGAATACTCAGCTACCTTATTTTTATTTGTTGGTCATGGGGTTTGAAGTTTGGGCTTGTGCGCAGTCCCTCAGCTCTTCAGTTGAAGGTGCACGCTCTACCACTGGAGCCACAGCACCACTTCCGGTTTTCTGGTGGTTCACTGGAGATAAAGTCTCACATATTTTCCTGCCCAAGCTAGCTTTGAAACTCTATTCTCAGATCTCAGCCTCCTGAGTAACTAGGATTACAGTTGTGAGCCACTGGCAACTCCTGGCTTCAGTCACCTTCTCACACCCAGGGTAAACCCACCTTGTCAGGTCACAAACCACATGCAACCCTTCCCTTCAGACTTTGACACCAGCATACAAAACCATTCTGCCATGGATGGGGAGAATATAATTGAAACTACCCTCCCACCGCTATTCCCATTCGCCACTCCCTGCCTAAGAAAGGCCACGACCTCTGGAGTTCTTGGGTAAGGCAAAGCCCACCATGCTGTAACTTCACCCTTGGGCAAAACTGGGCAGTTCTTAGAAATGTCTGTACTCTGAGGCCAGCACCTGGTCTCCCAAACCACAGCAAACCCACTCCTTCACCATCTCTTGCAGGCAAGGGCAAGGGGTGTCTTTCTTTCTTGTTTTTTTTTTTTTTTTTTGGTTGAGGGTGTTAAACTCAGGGCTTGGGTACTGTCCCTGATGATGATTTTTGCTCAAGGCCAGTGCTCTACCATTTGAGCCATGGTGCCACTTCTGGTTGGAGATTGGAGATGAGACTCTCCTGGGACATTCCTGACTGTGCTGGGGAAACAAGATACTCCCGAGTAACCAGGATGACAGCCATGAGCCATCAGCGCATGGTTTACGGTGTCTCAGACTTTAGAATTTCCAACTAGTCCTCCTCTAGACACTCCCACCTAGTCACTCCTCTAGATCCCTTAGGGACAGCAAAGGGAGGCTCAGGATCTGGGTAGTGCCATAGGCACTAAAGTGCCCCTTCCATATCACTACTCCTCTCTAACCTCCCATCTGCCTCCTCTGGAAGGCATGGTCATCTGGGGCAGATCAGACCCACTAGGACTTCTGGGGCCTGCCCTGTATCCCCCTGCCCCACCCAACCGGTATCTGAGGATTTCTGGGGCCAGCTGTTCCATGTCGTGGTGGAAGATGTTGGGAGGGTTGCTGATAACTGGGTCCAGGGGATGCCAGGGCAGAAGGAGTGTCCAGCTCCCCTCTGTCAAAGAAGGAGACACATAAAAATGGATGGATCTACTAAGAGCTACAGGGCATAGCCATCCACCTGTCACCAAGGACTCTTGGAGTGCTGTTTTATGTTGACAGTCTAAGGGCTATACCTCGGGGTTTAGGTGCTATACACAAGCGTCTTTTGGTCGAGGCCAGTGCTCTTCCACCTGAGCCACGGTGCCACTTCCAGCTTTTTCTGTGTATGTGGGACCTAGGAATAGAACCCAGGGTTTCCTGTGTGCTAGTCGAGCCCACTACTGCTAAGACAGAATCCCAACCCTGGATAGCTGTTCTTCTGTAACCCCTCAGGCGTGTCTCAGGACAGTCTTGCACATCTGTACTGAGTTTCTCAGCAGCAGCTCTGGCTGAAAGTGAACATGCTCCTCTATGTTGTTCTTTATGTACAGCACCTTTGCTCTGTGTGCTTCCTGTCAGAAACTCCTTGTTAAGCAAGACCCCTTTTCAAGTGCTGCTTCTAAGAAGCCTGCTCCAATCACCCTGGCAGAGTGGGGTCTTCTCTCCTCTGCAGGATGTTGGCCTTGTCACGCTCTCCCTTCCTGCTGGTGTGGGTTGAAAGCAGATGAAGGGGAAGGTCTGGCTTTTACCACCCAATTTCTGAAGGCTCTGATACACTACCCAGGGACTGGTTCAGTATCACACTCCGTGAGAGGGCACTCGAGGCCCAGGCAGTCTGGGGGCAACAACATGGGTCCATTTCTTTGGTGGGCTTGAACTGAGGATCTGGGAGTTGCGTCTGTGAGTTTTTGTGCTCAAGGCTGGTGCTTTACCACGTGAGCCACAGCTCCACTTCTGACTTTTTGGTGGTTCCATGGAGAGAAGAGTCTCACCAGCTTTCCAGCTTATGGCTGGCTGCAATCTTTGATCCTGAGATGTCAGGATGTCAGGTGTGAACCTGAGACAGTGCCATGGACCGGCTCTGTCGGGACGACGGAGGACACCTGGTGGAGGTAACTGGAACAGGTGGGGAGATAGCAAACAGACAACTCACACACAAGAGGAGTGAATGCTGAGTGCGATTTATTGCAGAGGATAACAAGCTTTTATAGCAAAAGTCTCCATGAGAAAGGGCAAAAAGTTACACAATCTTGTTGCAAGACTTCGTTCTTGGGTGGTCACCAGCTGGTCGCCTGATCTTGTTTTTTGGATGACGAGTTATGACGATAGGCACTTGTTTTCGGCTTTACCTCTATTTTTAAGAAATACAATTGGTTTTGATGTTTATCACCTATTAACCATTAACCAGAGCATATGGGCAAAGTGCTGGACAGAAAGGCATGAACTCTAGTACTTTATTATTATTTTTGTTTAGTTTTGTACTTTATGTGTTTTAAATCTTTTCTAAGCAATTGTGCTTCTTTGCCATTCTTTAGAGGGTCCCCAATTTGTGGCCAAAAATCATGATATTCAGTATACTTAGTTAAATCTGGCCATATATCAAATTTAAGCTCATAGTGTCTTCTCTGTAACCCATTCACAAAATTTTTTACTCTTTTTCATAGAGGCCTTAACTGTCTCATAAGATCTTTCTTGTTTCTTTTTTTTTTTATAATAAGCACTAGATCTAGCGAGTCTCTCAGTAAATAGAGAGTAATAGGAAGTTCTTTCTCCTAAGTAGTTTACCCAACGGTTGCCATCCTTATCATACACACCTGTAAAAGGCTATGGATCTGGGGGAAGTCTTTGGGGTCCTCTAGATAATGGAGGATTCCACCGTTTTCTTCTGATAAGTCATTGCCACCTTCCATCTAACAACCTTTTAGGAATCTTATTTAGCTTTTGGTCTAAATATCCCTCTACATCTTTCTTATCTACAGGATATCTATATGGGTCTATTGTATATGTTTCAGGATTAAAGGGAAGTCTCCAATAGCCATGCACTCTTTTTGTTTTAGCCGTGCCGACAGCTTCTTGTAAATCTCTTACAAACAATTCCTTCTGCTGAAGTGACGTCATGAAACCCCCAATACTTTTATATTTACTTATGACTTGTCTAATAGCCTCCATAAGAGGGGCTTTTAGGGTAGCACTTAACTCTGGTGAGTTAGTCATATTCTTAGGACACTCATCGGATGTTGGAGTCATCAACACTTCCAAGAAAGAGCCCTGAATAAGGGAACGTTGAGCATGAGTAAGTAGAACAAACAGCAGGAACAGTAAAAGATTAATAGGCACTCCTATACAGCGAAGAAAAGAAAAACAGGAACAGAAACATATCTTTACCAGGGGCTTGCCAGCCTTTCCAGGAGGTAGGCCTCTTTGATGCCCCATTTTCTGAGGTAGACTTCGGTGAAGTCCCATTCTCAGAGGTAGGCCTCTTTGAAGCCCCATTCTCTGAGGTAGACTTCAGTGAAGTCCATTCTCAGAGGTAGGCTTCTGTGAAGCCCCATTCTCAGGTCTTAAAGTAGGTGTTCCATGCTAAGCAGACGCCGCCGGAGTAGGCATGGCAGTGACGGGTACCAAAGCCTTTCTTTTGAGCTTCTTTTTATCTCATGTCAAGTAGCGAGCCCTAGTTAAAATAGTCATTTACAGGGGATCAAGTTCCTCTCCTAGGTCAGTTAATCCAAGGAGATGAAGTGTCTTTGGAAAAAGCTAGTCTGAATTGGCCTGGGTGAGTATGTGTGTGTGTGTGTGTGTGTGTGTGTGTGTGTGTGTAAGTTTTGGGGATACCTACTCTATCTCTCCGGTTCCTTATCCTCCCTGTGGTGAGTACAACCAGGCTCCCCACCCCAAGGAAGGCGGGCAGGGGAGGGTACACAAGGTCACATTGAGTGGAATGATCTGAATTCTATCCTTCAACTGAAGCCTGGAAAGATAATGGAGAGAAGGAGAAGTTTAGAGGAACATCAAGAGAAGCCCATTATCTTTGGATACAAGTACCAGAGAGAAGACTGAATCCATCCTTTTTGGTAGTAAGGTAACAGACGCCCATTCTTCATTTATTTCATTATTTTTTGTGAGTCCTAGGGCTTGGATTCAGGGCCTGATTGTCATCCCTGAGCTTCTTTTACTCAAGGATGAGGCTCTACCACTTGAGCCACAGCACCACATCTGGATTTGTGTGTGTGGTGGGGTGGTTGTTGCTTTATGGGAGATAAGAATCTCACAGACGCTCCTGTCCTGGCTGGCTTTGAGTCACGTCCATAAGACCTCAGCCTCCCCAATAGCCAGGATGATGTGCAGGAACCACCGACACCTGACCACCACCATCCACTTATAATCCCCTAGGGCAAGTGCTGGACCACCTGCACTGCACCCCCTTGTGAGTGGGAAGCAGACATGGGTGGGTTTGATACTTCAACAGCCTACATACCTTTGAGCATTGTTCCAGGTCAGTCTGATTGCGGCTTCCTCGTCATACACAGCAATGACTTGGCTCTGTCACAAGAACAAATGTCCCCCAGGAGGTGGCAGTTCTGGGGTCTTTCCTCTTCACACTGCCCCCACTCCTCAAAATGACACCCCAGCAAAGCGATATAGACATAGAGTGAATTCATTTTCTTATAACCAGGGTCTGGCCAGAAAGGTAACAGTGAGGAATCCCGATGCAGACCAGCCTGAGCATATATTGAGACTCTATCTCAGAAATGCCCAAGACAAAAAGTCTTGGCTCGCATGTTAGAAGACCTGACCGGCAAGTCTAAAGCCTTGAATTCAAACCCTAATATACCAAAAAGAATCAGAAGCCCTGGTGCCAGAGGCTCATGCCAATAATCCTAGCTACTCAGGAGGCTAAGATCTGAAGATCACAGCTCAACATTTAAAATAGGGTTGGCCTCACCCATCAGACATCATGATAAGACCCAAAGTCTGAACCATGAAAGTGTGCTCCATATTAACAGGGCTCTCATCCTTACTAAGTGCTGGCCATGCTCTTTGTCCCCCTGGGGAGCCACCCCCTGTGGGCTCCACCCCCAGGTCCTCCTAAGCTCCTTCTGCCACCAACCAGGCCCAAGGAAGTAGACAGCTCCAGGACATACAAATCCCTTGGTCTTATAATTTAGCAGTGCTGAGTCCCCATCAAGCATCTCACCCTTTCAGGTCCCCAGACCTCAACCACAAAGTACATGTACCCACCAAAGAAAGCACGCAGAAGTTACCAAAGGGTCCACTGCTCCTTGTTACAGCCCACTTCCACACTCACACACACACACACACACACACACACACACACACACACACACACACACACACACACACATACACACACACAACCTGCAGGGGTGGTTCATGTTTGTCTTCCATGCTACTCAGGAGGCTGATGTTTGAAGATCACAGTTCAAAGCCAGCCCATTCTGGAAAGACTGTGAGGCTCTTATCTACAGTGAAACACCAAAAATCTAGAGGTGGAGCTATGGCTCAAGTGTCAGAGCAAAAGCTTTGATCACAGAAGCTCAAGAACAGCACCTAGACCCTGAGTTCAAGGCCCAGATCTTCTAACTCCAAACACACACACACAGACATAGACACAGACACAGAAACACACACACATGCACACACACACACACATACACACACACACACACACACACACACACACACGGACAGCCCAAGGCTTCGGCAGTCCCTGAGTACAGACCCATGAACTGTCTCAATTAGGATCACATCCTACCCTCAAGAAGGTGGCACTACCGACATCAGACCTACTATAGAAAAACCAGTAAGCCTCTCACATATCTGGAATGTATCATAGTCCAACATGGCAGTTCTTAATGTACATACTGCTATGCCGAAAACTTAGCCCCCTCTTTTTTTTGTAGTTGGTCATGGGGTTTGAACTCTGGACCAGGGTGCTGTCCCTCAGCCCTTCAGCTGAAGGTGAGCAATATCCCACTTGAGCCACAGCACCAAATCCTGTTCTCTGGTGGTCCATTGGACATCAAGTCTCACAGACTTTTCTGCCCAAGCTGGCTTGGAACCATGGTCTTCACATTTCAGCCTTCTGAGTAGCTAGGATGACAGTTGTGAGCCACCAGCGGCTTCCGGCTTCACCTCATCAGGCCACAATCTTCTTTCAACCCTTCACTTCAGACTTTGTCACCCAGCATCCAAATCCGTCCTTCAATGGAGAGAATACAGACACAATAATCCCACCCCTGCACCCATTTGCCCACTCCCTGCCTGCCACAGTCCAAGTCCTCTTGAAGCTCTGGCTTCAAACTGGGGCAAACGGGGAGTTCTTAAAAATGTCTGTACATTGAAGCCAGCAGATGGTCTCCCAAACAAAGCCTCTCCCACACACACACCTCCACCATTTTGCTTTCTTTTTTCAGTTGTGGGGCTTGAATTCTGGGCCTGGGTGCTGTCCTTGAGTTTTTCAGCTCAAGGCAAGCACTCTACTATTTGAGCCACAGCACCACTTCCAGTTTTCAAGTGGTCCGTTGGAGATAAGAATCTCAGGGTCTTTCCTGCACATGATAGCTTTGAACCATGATGCTCAGATCTCAGCTTCTAAGTACCTAGGATGGCAGCCATGAGCTACTGGCACCTGGCCAAAGATAATTTTCCATCCTTTTCATCCTATCCCCTCAGGAGACTGATATCTGAGGACTACAGTTGGATTCCACCCATGGCACAAAGTCCATTAGAACTTTTTTCTACAATTAAACACCCAAAAAAGTTGGAAGTGAAGCTTTGGCTCAAATGGTAGAGTGCTAGCTTTGATCATCAAAGACAAGGGATAAAACCCAGTCCTTAGTTTCAAGCTTTTTCTAGCAAAGACCCACCCAAAAAGGGAAGCAGGTTGGTACACGGGAGCTCAAAGTTCACACATAATACTCAGGACTCCCAGAACAGACCCCATCCGGCTCTGATTCTCTAGATTCTATGTCCTACATCATGGCAGTCTTAGATGGGACTGACCATGCACCAACTTAGGATGTTGAAGTACAATCTCATACTGAGGATCCCCTGACCTTATCAAAGACTCAGGATCTCTCATTCTCCTACCTTGACACTGGGCAGCAAGGTGAGTTGCAGTTATCCAACCACAGGATGTGAATATGAAAGGATTTCTCTGCCAGGGACTCCAACTGGAGGGGCTCTAGGTCCCTCTCTCTCTGGAAGAAAAGTGCTGGTCCATCCCAGGAATGTTCCTAGGTTGTAAGTATCCTCAAAGAAACAACCCTGCTCAGAGCCCAGTGCCTCTTGTTTTCCCACCAGCCTCTATCCAAGCCTGCCCCACCTTCAGTCAGCCCTTTCTGAATCCCAGATATGCCATGTAGACTAAAGGTTGAGCCAGCAAAGAGACCCACCTCTGCCTCTGAGAATGGCAGTCACGTGGTCCTAGTGCCCTCTACAGGAAGTCTCGAAGTAACTCAGGTCTCCACTCCTTCCTCATTCCCTGACTCTCCTGTGCCAGTGACCCACTTACCTCTGTCTATGGTGGCGGAATAAACACCGGGAGTGTCATCTTCTGATTGAGCCAACGAAAGTCCCAGTCCCCAAGGATGTACTGCACAGGCATCCTGCAGTGGACAACAGCCAGGCAGTCAATGGTGAACCCAAGGTTCCAGGACTCTTAATAGAAGTGTGGCTGGGTCAAAGACTCTATAACTGGTGGTCTATAGTGTCAGGAAAGGTCATGGCTCCAATGTCCTGAAACACCTGATCTTGGATCTTCCTACCTCTTCCCTCAACCCAACACCTCCCTAGCCCTTAGACAATTTCTTATTATCTGTCCAGGAAGTAAACTTGCTGGAGCTGGGATAATTGAAACCTGGTGACCCGCCCTGAGCCCTAGGTCCTTCCTGAGGCTGCTTCCCCCTGCAGTTGGTGACCACACAGCTCCTGGATGTCATGAAGTTGCTGAAGGGTCAGTGGCTTAATCCTACATACTGGCTATAGGCTCTGAAATGTTACCCACAGAGATTGTGAGTGGTTGGCTTTCTTGATCCAGGGACTCCAAACCAAGGCTCGCATGCTCCCTTCTTCCTTCCTTTCCTCTTTTTTTCCCTTCGTCCTTCCTTCCTCTCTCTCTGTTTCCTTCCTTTGTCTCGCTCCTGGCCTTGAATTCAGAGCCCGGGTGCTGTCCCTGAGCCTTTTTACTCAAGGCGACCAGTCTACAGCTTGAGGTACACATCCATTTCTGGCATTTCTGGCAGTTGGAGATAAGAGTCTTATAGTCTTTCCTGTCTGGGCCTTAAGCCTTGATCCTCCCATCTCAGCCTCCTAAGTAGCTAGGATGACAGGCATGAATCCCCAGCATCCAGTTCAAACCAAGGTTTCTTCATGTGCTGTGGAACCAGCACCAGAACCTTTCATCATCTATGACCCCCACTCCCTTACTCCCTTGAGCATGGCGCATACTGTAACTCTTTGTTGGATTACTAAATGAGCATCTGTCTATGACAATATTATAGAAAAGTCCCATTCAATTCATGTAAGTATCCTGGGGGAGGGCGGGGGGAGGCAAAGCCTGATGTAGCTCTCCCACAGTTCTCCCTCATCCCTCTTCCCACTCTCCTGATGCCACCACACTTAACTGTTTTGGCTCCCAGGATGTGAGCCACGATGTGCTCGTTGGATTCTGGGGCCATTGGGATGCCTATCTTCTCAAAGATCTCTGTCCAGTGGCCGACCAACTCTGTGGCACTCCATGCCCCCTCAGGTGTGAATGAGGTTGCCGTGAGCTGAACCCCTGGCTCAAGTGGCCTCCTTTCCTCTCCGTGGGGCCAGACAGGATGGTCCACTATATCTGGCCCCAAGTTTCATGTTACAGAGAAAGGATTCTCGAGGCATCCCAGATCTCTAAATCTCCCACAGTCCATTGCAGGTGCTGAAAATCATCTCTGCTCACAGCTGGCAGGCTGGGGATGGTGAGGTCACTCTCTGCTCCCCATGACATCCTTGACTGTGGTGATCACCCTAGAGAGAGCTGTAGAAGAATCAGCAGCTGCCAGAGAAAGGCAGTCAAGGCACGACATTCATAGCAGGAGACCATCTGGCTTGGGAACTCTGTGTGTTCCACTTTGAACTTCACTGTCTGACCGCTGAATTGGTTCATGTAATTTGACCCATGAACCCAGGCATTAGTGGAAATTGCCAGCTTCAAGAAAAAAAAAACCTGGAAAAGGTGGCATATCACTTGTCCCAATCAAACTTAAAGGGTTCCAAAGTCAGTGGTCCCCTTTTCCTTCCAGACAGCCTACAGCAGGTTACAGAAACTGGCATTCAGAGAGCTCTAGCTAACTGCCACGGTATGATACCGAACAGGCTCCAGGAGGGGAAACTTGCCTACCACTGTCCAGCTGGAAACGGCCCAGGTGGGACACGGATTGGAGACTACAGGACTCTAGGGAGGACTACACATGGATGCACTGCCCCAGGAGGGAATCCATGCCACCAGAGGGGGCCCAGAGCCCTCTGCCCAGATGCCCACAGACACCGTCAATGTCCTGGGTAAGGTTCTCCTCTCATCCTTGGTTGTGGTGAACCATCTGCCATGTTACACCGTTCATCACTCCCCAGACACTCCTAGCTTCACAGCCCTTGCCCTACTCCCACCCATCTCATTCCTTAATTATGTTTGGCAGGCACATTCCCAACCCTTGAATTAGCTCCAACTATACACATGAGAGCAGAGTGTCTGGCTGGAAGAGTGTGGCTGTGGTCACACTGGCCTCATGAGCCTTCTGGCTGAAGACAGGACAGGTGTCCACTCTGTTCTGTGGTTCACACAGGCCTCCTAGGGAGTCCAGGCAGGTCCAGCAGCTACTGTGGCTGCAAGAAAGTGGAAGAGGGAGGTGGAAAGAGGTGGAAAGGAACATATACTGAAACCTTCCCCAAAGGAGCCATGAAATGGTGAAGGAGAAAACAAAAATTGTGGCTGAGCTCATACTGGGCATTATGAAAAAAGAACAACAAATACACACATACACACAAATAAACTGCTTTTGCTCTTTTTAGACATGATGACTTAAATATACTTTCATTTTTCTCATCTCCTAATCTCCCAACACACACAAACACACACACACACACACACACACACACACACACACACACACACACACACACACACACACACACACACACACACACACACACATCTAAACCGGTCACAAAAGACTCACCATGCAGCACCTGCAATTTGCCAACTGATCACTGATCTGAGCCCAGTCAGGCTGTACGAGGAGAAAGATGATCGAAATGTCCCTCCCTCCCTCCCTCTCTCTCTCTCTCTCTCTCTCTCTCTCTCTCTCTCTCTCTCTCTCTCTCTGTCTCTCTCTGTCTCTGTCTCTGTCTCTCTCTCATACACACACACACACACACACACAGAGAGAGAGAGAGAAAGAGAGAGAGAGAGAGAGAGAGAGAGAGAGAGAGAGAGAGAGAGAGAGAGAGAGAGAGAGAGAGAGAGAGAGAGAGAGAGAGAGAGAGATTCAGAGCAGTGCCTCTCCTGAGTTTTTTAGTTCCTCATCTGGGCAATGTACAAGCTCGAGCATGGCAGTTCCCTTGTCAGAACCAGGGGCTCCCACCCAAGGGGATCACTGCTCTAATAATGCAGAACCACCCTGCCTCTGGCTTTACCAAGGGCCAGACCCTTCCACTGGGAACAACCAGCCTTGACTCCCCATTCACAAAAACCCTAGGCCCGGACACTACGTGAAGGAATCCTGAGACAAGTGACTCCTCAGAGCCCGCACGAAAACAAATCAGGCAGTTCTGGTGCCTCCAGAGAGGTGTCTGACTTGGGGTGGGAGCGTTGTTAGGGAATTTGATGGAGTCTTAAAGGCTACATACATGGATGGATTGCCTACTTCCAGCCTAGATGCTTCTGGGCTAACTGGCGGATTCTTGGGGAGGACTAGGAGACCAGAAGGACCAGGAACACCAGCAGAAGCTCTCAATGCTGGGAAATGTGATCACCCTGTGAGTACTGGGGGGGGGGGCAGGATAGGTGTGTGTGTATCAGAGGGGGTGTGTTCCTCCCAGATAGTCACCCTCTGAACCCCTGTGCCCTCACCTCCCTAGTGGGTTCTTCTGGGACCCTCCTCAGGTGAAAGGGTGACCTAGCACAGAAGACAAGGGCTCACACAGCAAGGGGGGCCTATCCCCTGCATCCAACACCCCCCACCCCCAGCAAAAAGGAAAAGACCCGAGAAGGCAGGTGTGGAGGTGCTCCTCCCCACATCTGACTAAAGCCACTAGGTTCCCACCAGGGAGAGGAAGGGTGCAGATGTGGCTTCCACTGCTCTAGGCCAGGGTTTCTGTGGTGCTCTCTCCTCACCAATCCCTGTATCTGCCCTTTTCCTGGCACACTGGCTGCTAGGAATTGGGGTGGGATCCTTGGGTGACACCCACCCCCCTCTCCTGGGGCACATTTGTGGCAGAGCCAGGGTGGACTGTGGGGTGCAGAGGAGGTGCAGGCAGGATGGGAGAGAGTAGGCTGGAGGCGGGGGTCTGGGTCTGCGGGGGAGGGAGTGAGGAGGTTCGCTGGGTGTGGGAGTCACCAGGTGTGGTCCCATTGGGCGGCCACTCACGCGTGCTGCTGGGAGAAGCTGTAGGCAATGGTTCTGGGTGCATCCAGGCCCGGAGTGCAAGGACCAAGGGCAGGGACCAGGTCAGGCCTCATGCAAGGCAGGGACCCACCATCTCTGCTGGGAGATTGCTTAAGGGGCCGCCTATCAGAGCAGGCAGAGCCATATTTGAAACTCAGTGCTGCTGGGAGGGAGCCGGGGCACCTGCACGGGGCTGTGCTTTCTGCCACCCCTGCCTCAGCTGCCATCACAACCACCACCACCTCTGCCTCAGCTGCCTGCTTCCGCTGCCTCCACCACAGAAGCCACCACCGTGCTTCCCGAGCCAGGACCTCAGATTCAGGGCAGCCATGGCCGCCATGCCCTGTGGGGCTGCCCGCAGTGATGTGCCTGCCTTGCTGGCTCCTGGTGCTCTGTGCTCCTGTCCAGGACTGCACTTTGTTTGCAGCAGCCGCCAGCCGCTGGAACGGCTTCCCCTTGTGCTTGTGCTTGCTCTTCTCTCTGCTCTTTCTCTCTCTGCACCCCGCTCCACTCCTGGGCCACCACACAGGGGTGCCTACTCTCCCCCCATTGCTGCCATCACAGTGTACCCCAGGGCCCCACCCCCTCCTCCACTTGGCCATGCCCACTCCTCCCTTAAGCCATGCCCCCTACCCATAGATGCAATCACAGCCCTGACTGGGCTCTAAGGCTACCAGGCCATGGCAATTGCATTATCACCTCAGCTCAGCACGCTCCCCCAACCCCAGTACCTTCCCCAGGGATCGAATCTCCCCTCAGCTCCACCCCTGGAAGAGACTCTCCTCCATCCTCCTTCACTCCACACACTAAGAATGTGCATGGTGACCCTTGTGTGTGTGTGTGTGTGTGTGTGTGTGTGTGTGTGTGTGTGTGTGTGTGTGTGTGTGTGTGATTGTTGGGGATAATTACTTCTCAAGGACTCAGAACATAGCACTCTTTGGGATGACACACAGCACACTTCCAAAAACAGCACAAAGCACCCTGTGTAAAGGACTCAGCACACAGCTCCCTTTGAAGGACTCAGCATATAGTACCCTGTATAGAGTACTCAGCACACAGCACCCTTTGAAAGAGGGAGTCCATAGCTTGCAGTGTAAAGGACTCAGCACATTGCATGCTTTGAAAAACTCAGTACATAGCACAGTTTCCCAGGGGCTCATTACACAGCACCCTCTGTGTTAAGACTCCACACATAACCCTTTGAAAGGCTAAGTACAAAGCACCCTTTGTAAATCACTCATTGCATAGCACCCTTCAAAGAACTCAGCACATAGAAGAATTTTGAAGGTTTCAGCACATACCGCACTATGGCAGGACTCAGCACATACCACACTGTGGAAGCACTCTGCACACAGCACCATTTGAAAGACAATACTGAGCACCCTGTGTAAAGGACTCAGCACACAGCACTCAAAAAACTCACCTCATCCCTCTCTTCTCAAGAGCTCAGCACATAGCAGGACCCTTTCAGATGAATTAGCACACCACATCTTTTGAAGGACTCAGCATACAGTACGTTGTGTAATGGACTCAGCACACAGCACCCTTTGAAAAACTCAGCACTGCCCACACTTCTCAGGGACTCCACACATAGCACCCTATGTGATGTCTCAGCAAACAGCACCTTTTGGAGGACTCAGAACAAAACCCCCATGTGGGAAAGACCCAGCAAATAGCACCCTTTGAAGGACTCAGTACATAGCTGTATGTTACAGGTTCAGCTTTCATTAGAATTAGGGTGCTTTCTTCAGTATCCCCATTCTTTAGAAACACTTCACAAATCCTACTAGTTCACATTTAGCCAACCTGTGTTTTATGGGGGAGGGTTGGCTGGGGGTCTTGAACTCAAATTTTGGCGGCCCTGTCCCTGAGCTCTTTGGTTCAATGCCAGAGCTCTACCACGTGGAGGCACAGCTCCAATTTTGGTTTTTTGGGTTGTTCTTTGACAGGTCTTATGGTGATAAGGAAGACCAAGTTGGGGTGTCTGTGTGCAAAGGCTCTTAGCTCAACCTGGAGCTGACCTCTCTCTTTCTTGTGCCCCTGGGAAGCTAGGCCTCCTGGAGCTCTCTTGGCCTAGGGTGGAACAGACTTGCTCTGGCATCAGCACTCAGGGTGAACAAAAGTCAGCTTGGCCCTGGTCACTTCTTAAAATTGAACTTTAGAGGACAATGTCACGGGGCCGCATGTCCCGCAACTGGCCACCAGGAGGCAGGAGTGTCCCGCCATAGGGATTCTACCTGTGAGTTGTGTTACTTTTGCTTCCCTGGGGTCTCCATCATGCTTCCAAGTCACCCTGGACAGGAAAATCCTTGAGACACTTACCTACAATTAACAATCGAAAGGCAAGTGGGGCTGTGGCTCAAGTGGCAGAGCAGTAGCCTTGAGCAAGAAATCTCAGAGATAGAGATAGAGCCTAGGCCCTGAGTTTACACACACACACACACACACACACACACACACACACACAGACACACACACACACACACACACTACATGCATGGAAAATCAGAGATTTCTACACCGCAATCTTTGGGTATTCTCTACTTTTCCCCCACTAAGCCTGGTGGCTGCTGGCCTAGGTGTCTGATGCATACACTGCTACCTGGCATCTTTAATTTTGGGAACAGAATGGGTAGAAGGTCATGCTTCTCCGATCCCAGCTCCTTGATTGGGTCATGTTCTATCCAGGCCCTTTGGGCCTCCTTTACAAAATTGCCAAGATGCCTTCAAAAGTCATCACATACTGGACACTGGTGGCTCATGCCTGGCATCCTAGCTACTCAGGAAGCTGAGATTTGGAGGATCACAGTGCCAAGACAGCCTGGGCAGAAAGTGTGTGACACTCTTATCCTCGATGAACTGTCAGAAAACAAAAGTGGTCCTGTGGCTCAAATGGTAGAGTGCCAGCCTTGAGAATAAGAGCTCAGGTACAGTGTTCATGGCCAACAACAAGGAAAGGCTTTGCATGTTGGCTTTGGGATTGGCATTGGCCAAATATAATTGGAATTTTCAAGTGTTCCACGAGAAAGCAGTGCCTCCTTTAGTCCCGTGCTGGTCCATCTTGTCTCACCCCCTGGTGTTGTCCATATTTTGGGTCAGCATGGCTCTGGATGGAAGGGAGGGCTCCAAGGAGGAAGATCCCAGAGCAATCACCGCATCTCCTTCTGCCATGCTCATCCTGCTGCTTCTGCTCTTTGCCACAGACCTTCTTCCTGGAATCCATCCATGAGGTCATCACCGCCAACATAGTGGTGAGTGGTGGGTTTGGCCTAACTCAGGGCAGTCAGAGGTGGAAGTAGGTCTGGGATTAGGAGCTTCCACCCTGAGTGTGGGCTGAGCCCAGGGTTGACCTTTATTTCATCCTGAGCCTTGCATTGGTGGGAAGTCAGTGTAGACTCCACATTGAGTCAGGTAAATTGGAATCTGGAGGACCCCTTGTGTGGGGGAGGATGTGGGGCTCAGGGGGCCACTATTAATAGTCCTCTCTTGGTACTCCCCTCTCCCTCCCTCATCCCTCAATGGTACAAGAGAAACTTCAAGTAAGGGTTTGGGAATAGGGGGCGGAGAAGTATTTTGGTGTGAACCAGAAGTGCTTCATATTAATCCTAGCCCCTACTTCTTATTTATCTGAGGAATGGCCATATGGGTTTGGGAGGGATGAATCATCCTAGCTGAGAATGTGGCTCAGTGATAGAGTGGTCACCTAGCATGACTGAAGCCCTCGGCTTGATTCCACACAGAAAAAGTTGGAAGGGGAAGTGGGGCTCAACTGGTTGAGCACCAGCCTTGATCAAAAAGAGCTCAGGGACAGTGGCCAGGCCCTTAGTTCAAGCCCCAGTACTGGAAGAAAAAAATCTTTGTTGGAGGCTTTTTTCCCCTCTGAAAACAATTTATTCTTTGTGATAAGCATAACATGGGTCCCTTCCCTCGCCACCAATGGGCCATTAGATGTCCCTTGAACTTGGGCCACCTCCAGGGAGCTTCTACCCTACCCGACCCCCAGTTTAACCTTCCCATCACCCAGCAGATGGAGGCCTGAGAGAAGGCCACCTGACCACCTAATTCCGGTGGCTGCCAAGGCTTTTGAGAGTCAGTATGTCATATGGAGAGTCATTATCTGCGTCAGTCTACAGAAGAAAGAGAGGGAGTGCTCCTCACCTGAGCTGTGGGCAGATCTGTATCTGGGGCATCTGCAGCAAGATATGCTCCTTGGGGGAGTCCTCTATGGTGATGAGAACCCTGACCTATCCTCTGGCAGTTTCCACGCTGTCTTCAAGTTGCAATTCTTCAAAACCTTTCTGCTCCTCCCTTAATTTACCCACCACAGGCCCTGATGCATCTGAAGCAGCTTTGGTGGTGTGGCTCAGCCTGTGTTGCATCTGGAGCCTGCTGTCCATGCCTTCCTCTGTGAGGATCAACAGCAGCTCCTGTAGCACTCTCCTCTTCTCCATCTTCTCCTGGAACAGCCAGCACACACACTTGGCTTTCTCCCAAAACAGCTCATTCAGGACCAACATCTGCTCTTTACACACCACGAGGGACTCCTCAATTGTTTGGATGTGTGCTGACAGCTGGCTGCATCGATGGTGGAGCTCACCTGCTGGATTCTGGAAGTCCACCTCATCAGGCAGGTTGTGGATGAATCAGATTTTCTTCTTGGACGCCCATGTGTCGTGCTTCCCATCCCCATGATTGCTGTGGTGGCAGCTCATGGGGCAGGGGGCTGTAGCTCCAGCTCAGTCTGGCACTGAGCTGCCAGTAGGGCCAGGTGCCTACAGCTGGCCCACCGCTCCTGTGGTATGATTTCCCCCCTGTTGATCTCAGCCTCAGTGTGTTAACAGAGCCTCATCCATCTACCAGGCAACATGGAATGTGGGCGTAGCCACAATTCTTGTATCCCACTGGTCAGAAAGAAACATGAAATAATGGGGGTGTGGCCAGAATCCTGTGATGCAGGCAGAATGGGCAGAGTTAAGATGATAGTGGCTCCCCCAGCCCCTTTCCCAGGGAACTCTGTCCAATTCAGTTGGGGACAAGAGGGTGACCTGCTCGAGCCGGATGTCTGCACAGATTATTGTGTATGTCCATTTGTTTCTAGTTTTGGACCTTGAACTCAGGATCTGGCACAGTCCCTGAGCTGCTTTTGCTCAAGGCTAGCCCTCTACCACTGGAGCCACACGGCTCTACTTCTGGCTTTGTTGGCATTGAAGTTGGACAGGGGTTTCAAGGACTTTCTGGCTTAGAGTGACCATGATCCTCCTATCACAGCCTTGTAAGTATCAAGGAGGAGCCACTGGTGCCTGCCTCATTATTGGTTTTGCTGATGTTCTTGGACACACCCTTGAGTTCCCTATCCTCAGGTTTAAGTGGTGGGAGCTGGAGCCCACAGTTGGAATCCTGTTCCTGCCACTTCCAAATGCAGGAGATCCTAAGAAACTCATTCCTATCCATATGAATACCAATGGAATGTGATGTATGTTGTGATTGAATGGGCAGTTCTTGCATGATTCTAGGATAAAATTATACACGATTGTATTCTAGCATACTGATCAATTTTATTAATACTTTATGAAGCATTTAAACAATCACATTTATTAAATGGAGGCAGAATGAAATACCGAAGAATTGGGCATCACATAGTATAGAGATGCCATTTTTTCTGCCCAGACTTTCTTTACTTAATTGCTATATAACATTTTCTAAATGTACTTTGGTATATGCAAGTAGGATATATTATACTTGATCTGGAAATCAATTATTCAAACTGTTTTTTTTTATCAAAAATGCTTATAGCATAATAAAGAGTTAAATCCAAATTATGTATATTTGAAGACAATGCTTGGTTAGTCCTCTTCTCACATTACCCATTCCCTTCTTGAGAATAATACACATGGTAAGGAAATGCTTAGAATGTTTTGGAGAAATAGGTTGACTTTAAACCAGAGTTACTCTATGTTGCATTTTGTTTACTTTATATCTAGTAAAGCTAAATTCTTACCTTATCATTTTCCTTAGGCTTTATATTCAGGTTTAATCTCTGATGGGCAACAGATAAAGATATAAACATTTTTTAACAGTTGTTAAATTTAGGCTGAGGAATCTAGTTACAATTATGCTCATGCAGATAGGCCTCATCAGTCATGAGACCATGATACCAAAATGTTAACCAATGCTTATTGGTGTCATGCTTATGACATTTTGTGTATTATAAACAGTGGTTATTACTATTTATTTTGTAATCAACATCATTTCATGGGTTAGGAATTGATGTGAGACATTATACTCAGAACTATATTGAAGGAGGAATCCAAAATTAGTTACCAAGATATAGACTTAACGCAATGTTTTTAAAATGCAAGTGAAAGAAATAATTTATGAAAAAGTCAACATTTACAATAAATACAGAATCAGTATGATTGATATTTTCTTTTATCCCAGTTGCAATACGGCTTGCATGATGACTTTTCTGGTTATATGTTTAGTTAGGACTTGATATTTAGTTGAAGTTCTGTTTTTTCATATATTCATTTGTCAGATCAAAGAGGAAATTAATTCCATGCCAGAGTCAACATCCATAATAATGTTACAGTTGTATCCTGCTACTTTGCCAAAGTTTCAAATGAGCATGAGTATCTTGGGTCTTTTTTGGATCTAACTAAATATGTATGCAATTTTGTCAGTAGTAGAAAGATTTTTTGACCACCATTTATTAAACTATTATTTTCCAGAAACAACTACTCTCTTTTCATGAGAGTAGTTGTTTTCAGGTCGTGGGGCCTGAACTCTGAGCCTGAGCACTGTCTCTCAGCTCTTCAGCTCAAGGCTAGTGCTCTACCACTTGCGCCACAGCACCACTTCCGGCTTCTTTATTTTTGCTTATGTGGTGCTGAGGAATCGAAACCAGGGCCTCATGCATGCAAGGCAAGCACTCTACCACTGTGCCACCATACCAGCCCTTTTCATGAGATTTTTAATATCATTTATTTCATGGGTTGATATTTTCCTTTAAATAACCCACATTCTGTCTGCTACAAAGTGTAATTTGGAGTAGTTTTAAATTTTGTACACTCAGGTACACTGCTCAGATTCTACTATTTACATATTTTGTTCTTGTTAAATCAGTAGGATTTAGGTCTCAATATGGATACTATTAGACTTATTCATTGCATTTCTGAATTTTTTAAGATGTCATGATTTTGGTTATTTTATTCTCTTAAATATATTCAGATCTCAATCCACTTACAGTCACATTTATTTTAAACAGTTTGATCCATTCAAGGGATTTGCTATATTAGGTTCATCTACATGAATTTAATTACAAATGAACACAACTGTATTTCTGAGACACAGTTATCTTTATGGTTCTAGTCAAGGGTAACATGTATTTGAGGTTTTTGTGCTTAAAAATAACTGGGCCCAACATATTTTAGTTCCTGAGGGCGTTCTAATTTGTTGGTTGTTTTTCCAGCTGTGGTGACTTCAACATATGTGTGCATTTTATTTCAATTGTTTTGTGTCTATATTTTGTTTCATATAACAGAAAGTACAAAAAGAATAAGTGATTTAGAACTTTTCGAAATAGAGTTCTAAGGGAGATACTTGAAGTTTTGTGACATCTGGGACTGGATAGGTCTTGTTAGTGGAGGGGGTAGTAGAATAACAGAGACATTGACATGATTTGAATCTTCCTCTTATTGCCTCACTATTTCATATAGTAATACTTCAAAGTCTTTAGTGGAAAGAAAATAATTTTGTTTGTATGAACTCAGAATTTTTGCTTTAATTGGGACACACTACACATTTATAATTGATTTTAACTCTAAAACCCTCTTCCCTTCTTTTAAAATTACAGATGTGAATTTATAATGCTAAAATAGCATCTACTAATTTATATGAAATAATCCAAAATATTTTCGCTTCACACTATATGTAATATAGACTGTAATAATCGTGAGTAATATAGTACGTAATAACTGACTTTGGGGAAAGTCAATTACAGTGGATTTTGTGAGATACTGAGTAATAGTAAAAATTATATTTGATTCTATTGAAAAGTTCACAGCTACATCTAAAAATAACTCATAGTTATAAACTAATGCTAAAAAGTAAGATTGCTTATTGGAAAAACCAGAAGTTTCAATAAGCTTGCTTTTTAAACATTGACTTGGATCTGGGCGTTGGTGGCTCATGCCTATAATCCTAATTACTCAGGAGTCTGAGATTGAGGATAGTGGTTCAAAGCCAGCCTCAGCAGAAAAGTTGTGAGACTCTTATCTCCAATAACCCACTTGAAAACTAGAAATGGCACTGTGGGTCAAATGGTACAGTGGTATCGATGAGCTGAAGAACTCATTGAAATCTGCAACCAGGCCCATAGTTCAAGCCCCACGACCACCAAAAAAAATTGACATGGATTTTTACTTTATTATTTCATGATTTTTTATTGTGAAAATACATATAGAGGGCTTAAAATTACATGAGCAAAGTAATGATTACATTTCTTATCAAACATTGTTTCCCCCTCCTTTGTTTCCCCTTACCATTCCTTCCCATCTTCCCCGCAAAGCAACCCAGGCACCAAAGTTCTAAAGTTCATTTTCCGACATAACTTGTTGTATATCTGATTGTTGCATGGGACCACCTGTATCCCTATTTAAACAACTTGTTTTTCCCTTCCCCTCCACAAATTATAACAACATCAAATACAATGAAAACAAGGGTTATGTCATGGGGAAGGGACATACAAAGCAACAAAGAAATCATCTTATAAATATCCTAAAAAAAACAATAGCAAGAGAAAAAACATTTGAGTCCTTATCTTTGGGTTCATTTCGCCCAACATAAACTTATCTGATCATTTCTGCTTGTCCAAGATAATGAGTACATTTATTTTCAAGAATTGTAGCCTCCTCCTTTGTTTCCCCTTCCCATCCCACCCTCCCCACACCCCCCCAAACAGCTCTCCCACCCCACCAAAGTTGTAAAGTTCATTTTCGACATAACGATTTATTCATCTCATTGTTGCAATAGGTCCACCTGAATACTTATTTAAACGATTTGTTTTTCCCTTCCCCTCCACAAATTATAACAACATCAAATACAGTGAAAGCAGAGGTTATACCATGGGGAGGGACATACAAAGCAACAAAGAAATAATCTTATAAATGTGTTAGAAACACATGCATGAAAGAAAAAAACATTTGAATACATATCTTAGGGTTCATTTCCCTAACATCAACTTATCTGACCTTTTCTGCTTGACTCAGACATATACTACTTATTGCAAATAAGGGAAATCATGGGACCTAAGTTTCATTGGGCCTGGCTTACTTCACTTAATATAATTTTTTCCAAGACTTTCCATTCCCTAACAAATGGGGAAATGCCATTCTTTCTGATGGAGGCATAGAATTCCATTGTGTATATATACCACATTTTCTTGATCCATTCATCTACTGAGGGGCATCTGGGTTGGTTCCATATCTTAGCTAGGGTAAAGGTAATTAAGGCTGCAATAAACATACTTGTGCTGGTAGCTTTAGTGTGGTCTTGTTTGTGAACATTTGGGAAAATGCCCAAAAGTGGGATTCCTGTGTCATAAGGGAGCTCTATGTGGAGTCTTTTGAGGAACCTCTTTACTACTTTCCAAAGTGGTTGAACAAGTTTACACTCCCACCAACAATTCAGTAAGGTTCCCTTCTGTCCACATCCGCTCCAGCATCTGTTGTTATTAAAGTTCTTGATTATAGCCATTCTAACTGGGGTGAGGTGGTATCTCAATGTGGTTTTGATTTGCATTACTTTTATGGCTAGAGAAGTTGAGCATATCTTCATGTGTCTAATGACAATCCTTCTTTCCTCTTCAGAGAAATTTCTCTGTAAGTCTTTAGCCCACTTATTTATTGGGCAGTTGTTTCTTTGAAAATTTGTTTTTGGGGGATTTAATTTTTTGAGTTCCAGTTATATTTTGGATATGAGACCCTTATCTGTTGTATGGCTAGTGAAGACCTTCTCCCAATCTGTGGGCTTTCTATTGATCTTGCTAGCCATGTCCTTTGCCATGCAGAAGCTCTGCAATTTCATGCAATCCCATTTGTCCAACCTTTCTTTTATGTGTTGTGTTTCTGGGTCTCTATTAAGAAAATTTTGGCCTGTGCCAAGAGACCTAGGGTTTCTCCTATTCCATCCTGTAAAGTTTTCAGAATGTCTGTTTGACTCCGAGGACTTTGATCCATTTGGAGTTGATTCTGGTGCAGGGTGATATATAAGGATCTAGCTTTAGTTTTCTACAAGTAGTTAACCAATTTAGCCAACATCATTTACTGAAGAGCCTGTCATCAAGTTTGTAATATAACAACGACATATACAATTTCAATTTCTTCTAATTCACTATGAGGATACTGTAATAGCTAGTGGATCCAGAATTATCTGTGGGAGCCATTAATCTTTGTAAATTCTTGGCCTGGCCCACCGGAGAGTGTGGGGAATGCCACCAAAGGTGAAGGTGTCAAGCCTCACTTGGTGAGCTGTCAAGAAGTGATTGAACATTGGGCAGTTTGGAAAGTGATAGTTGAAAACAGGCAGAAGACCCGTTTGAGTGAGGAGAGGTCCAACCTATATATAAGTTGCATTTTTAGAGCATTGGAATGGGATATAAAAATGAGAGCTACCTGGATGGAAGAAAGTGGTAAGGCAGCAGGAAGGGAAAAGCCTGAGAAGAGAGGAAGCAGAAAAGTGGTCATTAGGGCAGAGTAGTGTAGGCCTGTGGAGACTGGAGAGGCCTGAAGAGAAGAAGGAAATGGTGGAAGGGAAAAAGAGAAAGACCAGAAAGGAATGACAGGTCTGTACTGAAGGAGGGAGTAATGGAAAAGTTAAAAGCCTTGCCCATTGAGGTTTGGAGCTTTGGAGATCATAATTTTTTGGCTGGTGGTTTGCAGACCAATTAAGATAGGGCAGGGCTGCCCATTGGAGGTCTCAGGTTTGGAGGTCAAGGCTGATCTTGGACCTGGTTATCCAGTCCAGGATAAGGTAATCACAGTCTCCTTTCTAGTGTAAATTGGATTATTATATTAAATTTGACTCAATGGTTTGTCTCCTTGCCTTAGAGGTAATAAGTACGCAAGTTCACAGAAAGAGCTTCAAGTCTCAAAGGCCATGAATTTTTTAAGATGTGTTGTGGCCATAATAGGTTTGTAAAAACACAATGGGACAGTGAAATAACAATGCCAATACCACAATATCATCTCAAAATAATGCTTTGATACCACAATTAGTTGTTGATACCATTCTCATGATGAGGTCACAATAAGTGTGTGATGTCACAATAGGTTCATGATGTCAGAGTGGCATGGGATATCTCAAATGTCATTAATTGATAATGAATATATGAGCATAAAAAGGGACTGTAATGTTTCCAAAGGCATGTGTTGTCACAAATGTGATGCTGTTTTAACAGCTTTGTGATGTCACAATGTGACACAATGGTCATGACATCTGGCAGTATGATGTCATAAGGGATTTCTGATATCACATGTCATACCAGAAATATGTGATTGAAAACAGATTATGAGCTCACAAAGGCCCTACTATATGACAATGGCAGCATGTCACAAAACTTACAAGGACAGGACTGGTTGTGAAGGCACAGCAGGTTAATAATATCACAATGGCAATGTGATGTCACAAAGGATTGTGATATCACATTGGTTATATGGTCAAAATGGGTTTCTGAAACAGAATGAATTCACAGAATCGGCCTTCACACTGTTAAGTCATAACAATGTCAGTGTGATTTATAATGCTATGATGCCATTGTTGTTTAGTGATGTCACAATGAACTGATGGTGTCATAATGACAATTTGATGTCACTGCTGATTTATGAAGTTACAATGGTTATGAGGTCACATTATGTTTCTGATATCAACACACATGTCAAATTTGAAATAGAATGAAAAAGCCGGGCGCAGGTGCCTATAAACCTAGCTACTCAGGAGGCTGAGATCTGAGGATCGCAGTTCAAAGCCAGCTCAGGCAGGAAAGTCTATGAGACTCTTATCTCCAATGAAAACCACTAGAAAACCAGAAGTGGCTCTGTGGCTCAAGCGATAGTTTGCTCACCTTGAGCTGAAGAACAGGGACAGCACCCAAGCCTAGAGTTCAAGCCCCAGGACCGAAAAAAAAATTAAAAACAGGCATTCATAATCTTATTATAACATCACAATGGTAGTGTGATCTCATAATGCTATCTTGTCATTGTAGATTTGTGATGTCAAAAGTAGTTGATGCTGCCATAATGACAATATTATGTCACACTTGTGATGTCACAAAGGGTTTGTGATGTTACAATGGCATGTTTGATATCAATTGTCAGTTCACAATGAGGTTATAGTTACACAAAGGGACTGTGATGTCACAAAGGCCATGTGTTTTTTCAAAGATGCTAAGAAGTCCTAATAGGTTTGGGATGTCACAATGTGATAGTGATTGTCAAATGGCAATGAAAGCTCACAATGGGTTTGTGATGTCACATTGGTGATGAAATCAAATAATTTTGTGAAGTCACATCTCATAATCACATGTCGAATTTCAGTTGCTACTATTTCACAATGAGGATATGAGTTCACAGAAGAAGACTGAAGTATTAAAGGCTATGAATTTTCTAAAACGCTGTGAAGACACAGGTTTTTGAAAACACAGTGGAACAGTGACATCACAATGGCAATGTGATGTTGCAATATGATGACTTCGTAATGTTTTGATATCACAATTGGTGATGCAACACTGGTGATGAGTTTACAAGAGGTGTATCACAATGTCACAATGGGTTGGTGATATCAAAATGACACATGTGATCTCAATTGTCATTAACCCACAATAAGTATATGAGCTCACAAAGGGACTGTGATGTCTCCAAAAGCATGTGTTGTCACAAAAGTGATGAAGTCCTAACAGGTGTGTGTTGTCAGAATATGACAAAATGCTCATAACATCTATCAGTGTGATGTCACCATAATCAAGATGTCACACTGGATTCGGGTATCACATTTCATACCTGGATTGGGTATGAGAGAATTGGAATTTCACATTGCGTTAGTGATATCACTATCAAAATATGGGGTCATGCAGGGATTGTGCTACCACAATGGCTATTAGATCACAATGTGTTTCTACTATAATACGTTTGTGCTGTCACAATTGGTTGGAAACGTCACAATCGCATGCCGGGTCTCAAATGTCATTAATTCGCAATGAAAATATGAGTTCACAAAGGGACTGTGTTGTCTCCAAAGTCATGTTGTTGGCACAAATGTGATGAAGCCCTAACAAATTTGTGAGTTCACAATGTGACACCATGTTCTTGATGTCTATCAATGTGATGTCACAATGTTCATGTCAGAGTCAATTTCTGATATCATATGTCATACCTGAAATATTATGAGTTTGAAAACAGATTATAAGCTTACTAAAGGCCTAAAATATCCTAATGGCAGCATATCGCAAAAGTTATGACTAAAAACTCATGGTCTTTGGAGCTTTTCTTTCTTTGAAATTGTTTCCTCATTGTGAACTAGTAGAAATTGAAATTGCACATGTCATTGTGATATTACAAACTCATAATGACATCACAAACTCATTGTGACCTTATCACCACTGTGACATCACAAAACCATTGTGACATCACATTGCTGTTGTGCCTTCACAATCACATTGTGACATCACAAAGCTATTGTGAACTCTTGAGATGTACAAGTCGTTATGTCAAAAATGAACTTTACAACTTTCATTGGGAGGGGGGAGGGGGAGCGGGGAGGATTGGGTGGGGGGGCAGGGGGAGGATGGGAAGGGATGGGAAGGGGAAACAAAGGAGGAGGCTACAATGTTTGATAAGAAATGTACTCATTATCTTGCCCATGTAATTGTAACCCCTCTGTACGGTATTTTCACACACAAAAAAAAACATGAAAAAAAAAAAACAACACATGACCTCTGTGGCATCACAGACCCTTTGTGTACTCATATCTTCATAGTGAACTAATGAAAATTGTTATCACACATAGCATTTTATCATCACAAATACTTTGTGCAATAATTATGACTGTGAAATCACATTGTCATCATGACACCACCATTTATTGTGACATCACCAAACCCCAATGACACCATGCCATATTTTTCTTTTTTTAATTCTGTGAGTTTTTTTTATTGTAAATACAGTGTACAGAGGATTACAGTTACACGAGCAAGGTAATGAGTACATATACTATCATCATTGCTGCCTTGACATCACATTGTCATTTTCATGTCATAGACCCATTTTGAATGCCTATCTTTGATTTCACTCTATCTGAAACGTGCCATTTGCATTGATATCAGGAAACCATAGTGAATTCATAACCTTTGTGACATCTAAATCTCTTTGTCACAGCACATTGCCTTTGTTATATCACTAACCCAATGTGACATCAAATACCTCTCCTGTTCTCATAATTTTGTGACATGCCATTGTGATATCTTAGGTCCTTTGTGAGTTCAAAATCTGTGTTTGACCTCGTATTTCAGATATGACATGAGATATCTATAATCCTGTGTAACATCATGATATCACATCGCTGGACACCATAACCAATACGTCACTTTGTGACATCTCAGAACTGTTAGTTCTTCACCTTTTTGACTACATATGCTTTGCTGACATCAGAATCCCTTCCCAAACTTATATACTCATGGTGTGTTAATGACAATTGAGATCCCACATGCCATTGTGCCATCACCAACCCCTTGGGACATCTCAAATCTATTGCAACCTCCTCATCAGTATTGCATCACCAATTGTGACATCAAAACATTCTTATAACAGGATGGTGAGATATCACATTGTCATTGTGAAATCACTGTCCCATTGGGTTTTCACATAGTATGAACTCATACTATGGAGCTTTTTCTATCACCTCGTATCCTCATATTGAATTATGAGTCATTGAAATTTGATATATCATTCCATTCTGATATTACAAACAAACTGTGACATCACAAAATCATTGCGACCTGATCACCACTGTGACATGAAAAACCCAATGGGATATCTCATTTCCATTGTGACATTATGGATCACATTGGGCCATCCCAAACTTATTATGACCTCTTACCACCTTTGAAAACACACATGGCCTCTGTGACATCACAGAACCTTTTTGTATCCATATCCTCATGAGGAACTAATGAAAACTGATATCAGATATACCATTGAAACATAACAAATCCTTTCTGACATAATCATAATTGTGACAATATGTTGCTATTGTGACACCATCAGCTCATTTTGACATGTAAAACTACAATGACATCATAGCATTATAACATCACATTGTCATTCTGATGTCATAGACATGTTGTTTTTGCCTATTATGTTATTTGATTCTATTTCTAATGTGGCATGTTGGTTGATACCAGAAATCCATTGTGAGTTCATGACCATTGTAATATCACGGTGCCTTACTAGCATCACATTGCCAGTGTGATGTCACATTGCCAAATGGATGTCAAAAAGGGATTTTGATGTGACAATGGTTATGACATCACAATGAGTTTCTGATATCAACCCACATGCCACATTTCAAATACAATGAAATCACAGATTTGGCATTCATAATGTGACAATGATGTCACAATGACAATGGCAAATGCTATACTGTCATTATCATTTTGTGATGTCACCATAAGCTAAAGATGTCATAACAACAATATAATGTCACACTGGTTATGATGTCACACAGGGTTTATTATCTTACAATGGTTATGAGGTCACAATGTGTTTCTGATATTAAATGATATGCCACATTTGAAATAGAATGAAATCACAAGGTATACATTCACAATGTGTCTATGACAGCAAAATGTCAATGCGATGTCATAATGCTATGATGTCACTGTAGCTTGGTGATGTCACAAGGAGCTGATGGTGTCATAATGATAGTCTGATGTCACACTGGTGATGATGTCACAAAGGGTTTATGATGTCACAATGGCATGTCAGATCTTAATTTCCATTAGTTTATAGTGAGGATATGAGAATGAAGTCACAATGACATATACAAATGAACTGTGATGAAACAAAGGCCATGTTTTTTGTCAAAAGTGCTAGGGTTCTTAACAGGTTCTGGTTGTCAAAGTGTTAATGATATAAAAATGGGTTAGTGATGTCAAATCTAGTTTGCAATATCACATCTAATTTCTATTTTCAATTGCTACAAGTTCACAATGATACAAGTTCACGGAAGGAGCTTGATGTCTCAAAGGCCATAATTTTCTCAGATGTGATGAGATCATAATAGGTTTGTGAAAGCATGAGGGTTCAGTAATATCACAATTGCAATATGATGTCAAATTATAATGTCATAAGAGTGTTGTTATGTCACAATTAGTTGGTGATGCCATAATAGTGATGAGTTCAAAATAGTTTTGTGATGTCGCAGTAGTTTGGTGATGTGACAATGGCATTCCAGACCTCAATTTTCATTAACTCATAATGAGTATATGAGTTTGAATGGGATTGTGAGGATTCCAAAGTCATTTGTTGGCACAAATGTGATGAAGTCAGAACAGATTTGTGATGTGACAATGTGACACAATGGTCATTACATCTAGCATTGTGATGTCACAATATTCATAATATCACAGTATATTTCTAATATTTAATGTCATACCTGAAATAATATGAGATCGAAAATAGATTGAGCTCTCAATGGGCCTAACACAGTGGCAACATGTCACAAAACTTACGAGGACAGAATATGTTTGAGTTGTCACAGTTGTTTAGAGATATCACAATGGCAATGTTATATCACAAAGGTATTGTCATGTCACAATGGTTATGAAGTCAAAATGTGTTTTTGATATGAACCCACATTTGAAATACAACGAAATTACATAATAGGCCTTCATAATGTATATATGTTGTCACAATGACAATGTGGTGTCATAGTGGTATGATGTCATTACAGATTTGTGATGTCACAATGACCTGATACTGTCAAAAAGACAATGTGATGTCACACCAATGATTATATTGTAAATGCTTTGTGATATTACAATGACATATCTGATCTCAATTGATATTTCACAATGAGGATACGGATACACAGAGGGACTGTGATGTCACAAAGGCCATGTGTTTTTTCAAAGATGCGAAAGATGTCATAATGGGTTTGGGAGGTATCAAGGTGATTGTAATGTCACAACAGCAATGTGATATCACAATGGCTTTGTGATGTCACATTGGTGAAGAGCTCACAATGGACAAGACAGGTTTGTGATGTCAGAACAGGCTAATGATATCACATTGGCACTGTGATGTCACAAAGGGATTTTCATGTCACAATGGCTTTGAGGTCACAATAGATTTCTGATATCCACCAATATTGTTAGCTTGTAATAGAATGAAATCACAGAATAGGAATTCACATATGTCTCTAATGTCACTATGACATATAATGCCATAATATTATGATATTTAAGTTTAGTGATGTCAAAATGGCATGTCTAATATTATTGGTAATTAAATTACCATGAGGATCCCAAAAGTTGCTATATGCTGAGTCCTTCAAAAGGCACATTGTGCTAAATCCATTACACAGAGTTCTTAGTGCTTTTTTTTAAAGTGTGCTATGTGTTGTCATCCCAAAAGATTCAATGTTCTGAGTCCTCGAGAGGAAAATCACACAACACCCACACACACACACACACACACACACACACACACACACACACACACACATATACACACACAAACTCGGAGCATTATCTTGCACCTGCTTGGTGTGTGGTGTGGATGGAGAAGAGTCTCCCCAAGTGATTGGGCTGAGGGTATCTTCAATTCCCCCAGGCAGCTGCTGGGGTTAGGGGGAAGCCCTGAGCTGAGGTGAGGCTGCTTCTGCCATGGCCTGGTAGTCTTAGGGCAGAGTCAGGGCAGCACAAAGCCAGGGGTGGGGGCATGGCCAAGGTGGGGAGGGAGTGTGACTGAGGGGAGGACAGGGTGTGGCTGAAGGGGCACATAGTTGCTGCAGCCAGGGGCACACGGGAGCTGGCATACTTGTGCAGCAGGGGCTGGGCAGCCTGCATGAAAAGTGGGGGCAGAGAGTGAGCAGAGAGCAGGCACATGCACCAGGGGTGTCAGCAACCATGACTGGCCTCCGCTGCTGTAGGAGCACAGGTCTGGGCCAGGAGCACAGAGGACACAAAGCCAGCACAGCAGGCATATCCCTCTCAGCTCCAGGGAGGCTCAGAGGCCAGGTAGGCTCTGAGTCCAAGGCCCCTGCACCAGGAGCTCAGCTGTGGAGGGGGTGAGCTCAGCCCTGCCACCTGCCCACCGTTGCCCCGGCCCCTTCTCCTGCCCTCCCCGTGGCACCTCGTTTGAAACAGGTTGCTGCCAGCTTGGACCCGTGGTGCCTCTTGGAGTCATCCAGAGATGGTGCATCCCTGGCCTTCTTGCGGCCCTGACCCGGTCCTGGTCCCCAGTGGAAGCCCCTCGGGTCTGCACCTCATGACCTCCCCCTATCCTACACCCCCCCCCACGGACCCGGACCCAGACCCGTGACTCCTGCCTCCCCTCTTGTGTCCCAAACATGCCTCCCTAGCACCAGGCAGGCCAGCCCTGACTGCCACAAATGCGCCCCAGGAGTGGGGGGTGGGGGAGTGGATGTTGATCCGGGGATCCCACCCCCATCCCTAGTGGCCAGTGTCCCAGGAAAAAGGCAGATGCAGGGATGGGTGAGATCCTGGCCTAGAGCAGTGGGAGCCACAGAGCCATGCATCTTCATCCTTTCTCTCCCTGGGGGAACTCGGTGGCTTTAGTCAGAGGTGGGGAGCAGCACCTCCACACCTTCCTTCTTGGGAGTTTTCCTTTTTTCTGGTGGTGGGGTGGTGTTGGATGCAGAAGATAGCCCCCCCTTCTCTATGAGCCCTTGTCTTTTGTGCTCGGTCACCCTTTCCCCTGAGGAGGGTCCCAGAAGAGCCCACTAGGGAGATGAGGGCACTGGGGGTCAGATACAAGGTGAATGTCTGGGAAAAACATGCCCCTCCAACACACATACACCCTGCTGGTCCCCCCCACTCCAGCTGTCAACAACACTCACAGGGTGATCACATTTCCCAGCTCTGCCACCATCTGCTGGTGCTCCAGGCCCATCTGGTTTCCTCATCCTCCCCAAGAATCCACCAAGTCACCCAGAAGCATCTAGGCTGGAGTAGGAAGTTCATCCATGTATGTAGCCTTTAGTACCTCATCCATTTCCCCAACACTGCCCCCACCCTGGGTCAGACACTTCTCTGGGGGCACTATGACTTCCTGCTTGTTTTCAGTCCAGGTTCTGAAGAGCCACCTGTCTCAGTACTCCTTCACCCAGAGTCCTGGCCTAGGGTTTTGGTGAATGGGGAGTCAAGGCTGGTTATTCCCAAGGGAAAGTGTCTGGTCCTGGAGAAAGGGAGAGGCAGGGTGGTTCAGCATTATTAGAGCAGTGCTTCCTTGGGTCGAGCCCCTGGTTCTGACAAGGGAACTCCCGTGCTCCAGCTTGTAGATTGTCCCAGATGAGGAACCAACAAACTCAGGGCACTACTCTGAGTCTGTGTGTGTGTGTGTGTGTGTGTGTGTGTGTGTGTGTGTGTGTGTGTGTGTGTGCATGCGTGCATGAGAGAGAGAGAGAGAGAGAGAGAGAGAGAGAGAGAGAGAGAGAGAGAGAGAGAGAGAGAGAGAGAGAGAGCAACTGACTGTGCTCAGGTGAGTGATCAGTTGGCAAATTGTAGGTGCTGCATGGATGAGTCTACAGTCACTGTTCTTGATGTGTGTGTGTGTGTGTGTGTGTGTGTGTGTGTGTGTGTGTGTGTGTGTGTGTATTTGTTGTTCTTTTTTCAGCAATGCCAAGTACAATTTTTGTTTTCACCTTCACTGTTTCATGGCTCCTTTGGGGAAGATTTCAGTAGACATTCCTTTCCACCTCTCTCTTCCCCCTTTCCCATAGCCCACAGTAGCTGCTGGCCCTGTGTGGGTCTCGCCTAGGAGGCCTGTGTGAACCACAGACCAAAGTGGACACCTTCTGTCTTAAGCCTGAAGGCTTGTGAGACGAGTGTGACCACAGCCACACTCTTCCAGCCAGACTGTCTGTTCTCATTTGTATAGTTGGAGCTAATTCAAGGGTTGGGAATGTGTCTGCCAAATGTAATTAGGGAACAAGATGGAGGGGGGAGAGTAGGGCAGGGGCTGTGAAGCTAGGAGGGTCTGGGAAGTGGTGAACAGTGTGACATTGCAGATGGTTCACCACTACCAAGGATGAGAGGGCAACCTTACCCAGGGCATTGATGGTGTCCATGGGCATCTGGGCAGGGGGCTCTGGGCTCCCACTGGTGGCATGGATTCCCTCCCGGGGGAGTGCTCTGGTGGGATGTCCTCCCTGGAATCCTGCAGATTCTAATCTATGTCCTGCCTGTGCTGTTTCCTGCTGGGCAGTGGTAGGCAAGTGCATTCCCGCTGTTGGAGCCTGCTCGGTATCAGGCCATGGCAGTTAGCTAGGGCTTGCTGAATGCCAGTTTCTGTAACCTGCTGTAGGCTGTCTGGAAAGAAAAGGGGACCGCTAACTTTGGAACCCTTTAAGTTTGATTGGGACAACTGAAATGACACCTTTTCCAGGGTATTTTCTTGAAGCTGGCAATTTCCACTAATGCCTGGGATTATGGCTCAAATTAGATGAACCATTTCAGCCAACAATCAATGACATTCAAAGTATCACAAGCAGAATTTCCAAGCCAGATGGTCTCCTGCTATGAACGTCGTGCCTTGATTGCTTTTATGGGGCAGCTGTTGATTCTCCTCTGACTCTCTAGTGTGACCACCACAGTTGAGTGAAGGGTTAAAGTACTTGAGGCAGTGCCCACTTGTTGCTTGTTTCAGAGCAGAGCAACACATGGTGCTAAACCACCTGGTTGTGTGCCTTCATAAGACCTGTAAATCCTTAGCTCGGGGCTCTCCTCCTGGGCTCTGCTGTGTCAGAGTGTAGGACGAGGCCCAAGGTGCAGCCCGTTTAAATAAAACAGCTCTAGAGTCTGATTCTTGGTGGTCTTCTTGGTGGGGTACTGAGACATAGACATAACATTGAGGATGTCATGGGGAGCAGAGATTGTGACCTCACCATCCCTAGCCTGCCAGCTATGAGTAGAGAGGATTCTCAGCACCTGCACTGGACTCTGGGAGATTCATATACCCAAGATGCCTTGAGGATCCTTTCTCTGCAACATGAAACTTGGGGGCCAGATGTGGTGGTCCATCCTGGCTGGCCCTAGGGGTAGGAGAGTAGGCCCCTTGAGCCTGGCCTTCAGCTCATGGCAACCTCATACACTCCTGAGTGGGGAATTGAGTACCACAGAGCAGTCAGCTGCTGGCCAGAGATCTTTGAGAAGATAGGCATCCCAGAGGCCCCAGAATCCAGTGAGCACACCGTGGATCATGTCTGCAGAGCCAAAACAATTAAGTTCAGTGGCACAAGGAGGGTGGGAAGAAGGAGAAGGGAGAACTGTGGGACAGCTACATCAGGCTTTGCCCCACCCAACAAGATGCTTACCTGAACGGGATGGGACTTTTCTGTAGTATTTTTGTAGACAGATGCTCATTTATTTATCCACAAAGAGTTACAGTGTGTGCCAGGCTCTGGAGGGGTCATAGACAATGAGAGTTTCCAGTGCTGGTTCCACAGCACATGAAGAAACCTTGGTTTGAGCTGGATGCCGGTGCTTCATGCCTGTCATTCTGGCTACATAGGAGGCTGTGATGGGAGGATGGATGCTTGAGGCCCAAGCAGGAAAGCCTGTAAAACTCTTATCTCCAACTAACTACCAAAAAGAAAACACCAGAAGTGGATGTGTGGCTCAAGCCATAGTCTGTTGGCCTTGAGTAAAATGGCTCAGGGACAGCACCTAGGCTCTGAGTTCAAGGTCCAAGAGTGAGAGAAAGGAAGGAAAGAGAGAAAGAGGAGGGAAGTCCAGATGGAGAAAAAGAGGAAAGGAAGGAAGAAGGGAGAACATGTGAGACTTGGTTTGGAGTCCCTGGAACAAGGGAGCCAACCATTCACAATCTATGTGGGGACAATTTCAGAGCCTAAAGCCAGTATGTAGGACAAAGCTACTGACACCTCAGCAACTTTCTGATATCCAGGAGCTGTGTGGTAGCCGACTGCAGAGGGAAGCAGCCTCAGGTAGACACTAGGACTCAGGGCGGGTCACCAGGTTTCAATCATCCCTGATGCCAATGAGTTTATTTTCTGGTCAGATTAGAACAAGCTGTCCAAGGGCAAGGGAGGTATTGTTGTGAGGAGTGTCGGGGGGGGGGGTGTGCAAGGAATAAGCAGGAAGATGAAGAGGGAAGAGAGTGTCAGGACATTGTAGCCATGACTTCACCTGGCAACTTAGACCAAAAGTGATACAGCCTTTGACCTAGCCACACTGCTATTAAGAGTCCTGGCACATTGGGTCACCATTGACCACCTGGCTATAGTCCATTGCAGAATGCCTGTGCAGTACATCCTTGGGGACTGGGACTTTCCAGGTCTCAATCTGAAGTTGACACCTCCCCCCCACACACACGTTCTTTCCTCCACCAGAGACAGAAGTAAGCTGGCCACTAGCACAGGACAGCCAGGGAATGAGGATGGGAGTAAGGACCCTTGTTGCCCCAGACTTCCTCTAGGGGGCGCGAGGACCCCATGATTGCCATTCTCAGAGGCAGAGATGGTTCTCTTTGCAGGCTCAGCCTTTAGTCTAGATGCAGATCTGGGATTCAGAGAGGGCAGACTGAAGGTGGGGCAGGTTTGGATAGAGGCTGGTGGGAAAACCAGAGGCACTGGTCTCTGAGCAAGGTTGTTTCTTTGAGGATACTCACAACCCAGGAATATTCCTGGGATAGATCAGCCCTTTTCTCCTTCCTGAGAGAGAGGGACCTGGAGCCCTTGAGTCTGTGTCCCTTGACCGAAAAATCCTTTCATTCCCACATCCTGTGGTTAGATAACTAGACCTCACCTCCCTACCCAGTGTAGAGGCAGGACAGTGAGAGATCTTGAGTCTTTGATAAGGTCAGGGGATCCTGAATATGTGATTGTACTTGAACATCCTGACAGTGCATGGTAAGTTCCATCTAAGTTTACCATGATGTAGGACATAGAATCTAGAGAATCAGATCAGGATGGGGTCTGTTCTGGGAGTCTTGAGTATTATGTGTGAGCTTTCAGCTCCCGTATGCCCACCTGCTTCCCTTTCTTGGGTGGGTCTTTGCTAGAAAAAGCTTGAAACTAGGGACTGGGTCCTATCCCTTGTCATTTATACTCAAAGCTAGCAGTCTACCATTTGAGCCACAACTCCACTTCCAACTTGTTTAGGTGTTTATAATTGGAGATAAAGAGTTCTCATGGACTTTGTTGCCAAGGATGGCATCCAACTGCAGTCCTCAGATCTCAGTCTCCTGAGGGGATAGGATGACAGGCATGGAAAAGTATCTTTGGCCAGGTGGCACTAGCTCATGACTCTCATCCTAGGTACTCAGCAGGTGAGATCTGAGGATCAGGGGTCAAAGCCAGCCTGGGCAGGAAAAACCCTAAAGCTCTTATCTCCAACCAACTGCCAGGAAAGCAGAAGTGGTGTTGTGTTGTGGCTTAAGTAGTAGAGTGCTTGCCTTGAGCTGAAATGCTCAGGGACAGCACCCAGGCCTACGGTTCAAGCCCCACAACTGAAAAAAGAAAGAAAGTAAAACATATTTGCCTGCAAAGGATGGTCCAGGTGTGCAAGGGATGAAAAGGGGGGTGCTGTGGTTTGGAGACCAGGTGCTCACCCCACTGTACAGACATTTCTAAGAACTCCCCAAGTTTACCCCAGCTTGAAGCCACAGCTTCAAGAGGACATGGCTTGTGTCAGGCAGTGAGTGGGTGAATGGGTGCAGGGCTGGGATTGCTGTGTCTGTTTTTTCTCCAGTAAAGGATGGATTTGGATTCTTGGTGACAAAGTCTGAAGTGAAGGGTTGCAAGGAGTTTGTGGCCTTATGAGATGGTTTTCCTCTGGGTATGTAAGGTGGCTGAAACTGGAAGTCATCAGTGGCTCACAACTGTCATCCTAGCTACTCAGAAGACCATGGTTCAGAGCCAGCTTGGGCAGAAAAGTCTGTGAGACTTGATATCCAATGGACCACCAGAGAACAGGAAGTGGTGCTGTGGCTTAAGTGGGAGAGTGCTCACCTTCAGCTGAAAAGCTGAGGGACAGTGACCTGGCCCAGAGTTCAAACCCCATGAGCAACAACAAAAAAAGAGGTGGCTAAGTTTTCTGCACAGCAGTGTGTATGGTATGAAATGCCATGCTGGTCTATGAGACATTCCAGATGTGTGAGAGGCTCAATGTTTTGTCTACAGTGGGTCTGATGTCGGTAGTGCCACATTCTTGTGGGTGGGATGTTATCCTAATGGAATGAGTTCATGGTTCTGTTCTCAGGGACTGCTGAAGCCTTGAGCTGTCCCTGTGTGTGTGTGTGTGTGTGTGTGTGTGTGTGTGTGTGTGTGTGTGAGTCTGTGTGTCTATGTCTGTGTCTGTGTGTCTGTGTGGGTCTGTGTCTGTGTCTGTGTCTGTGTTTGTTTGGAGGTAGAAGAACTGGGCCTTGAACTCAGGGCATAGGTATTGTTCCTGACCTTCTGAGCTCAAAGCTAGTGCTCTGACACTTAAGCCACAGGTCCATCTCTATCTATTTGGTAGTTCACTGAGGATAAGAGCCTCAGAGCCTTTCCTGCATCGGCTGGCTTTGAACTGTGATCCTCAGACCACAGCCTCCTGAGTAGGTAGGATGACAGACATGAACCACCTGTGCCAGATTTGTGTGTGTGTGTGTGTGTGTGTGTGTGTGTGTAGAAGTGGAGATTTGTGTGTGTGTGTGTGTGTGTGTGTGTGTGTGTGTGTGTGTGTGTAGAAGTGGGTTGTAACAAGGAGCGCTAGACCCTTTGGTAACTTCTAACTGCTATCTTTGGGTGGGTGCATGGATATTGTGTCTGAGGTTTGGGGGCCTGGAAGGGTGAAAAGCTTAAATTATAAGACCAAGGGATCTGTGTTCCCTGGAGCTGTCTACTTCCTTGTCCCTGGATGGTGGCAGAGGGAGCTTGGGAGGACCTGGGGGTGGGGCCTGCAGGAGGTGGCTCCCCAGAGGGACAGAGAGCATGGCCAGCACTTAGTCTGGATGCCAGCTCTGTTATTATGGAGCATACTGGATGGGTCAAACTCTGGGTCTTCTCATCATGAGGTCTGATTGGTGAGGCCAACCCTATTTTAAATCTTGAGCTATGATCTTCAGATCTCAGCCTCCTGAGTAGCTAGGATTATAGGCATGAACGTCTGGCACCTGGCCTCTGATTCTTTTTGGTATATTAAGGTTTGAACTCAAGGCCTTAGGCTTGCCAGTCAGGTATTCTACCATGAAAGCCAAGCCTTTCTGTCTTGGGCATTTCCAAGATAAAGACTAAATATATGCTCAGGCTGGGCTGGTTCATGATCCTCCTGTGACAGGTGTTGGCCACCATGACTGGTTCTCTGTATCGGGATGCTAGACAGGTAGCACCACGTTTAGTTATCAGTTTAGATGGATTGTCACAAACTCTTAGTCCACAGCAGCTGATTCTTGACCACAGTTGAAGCTCTGGGCCTTATCATCGGACCTCAGTATCCTCCTGGGACAGTTGTGAGGAAACAAGGGATCAATATAGGGGGATCACTGGGGCAGGGCCAGGCATAGAATGAGCGGATGCCAGATATGGTTCTTGGAAATTCTGTGAGCATATGAGAGGAAGGTACCCTGCAATGGCTCAGATGGGGCCTGTTATTTATGATGCAACAGGTATGGGATTATGAAACAAAACATGGCTCTCTTTCATCCTTACCCTATCCCCATGTGGAAGGGGATCCTTCACTGTGTTCAGTTTTGCAGCTGGGGAAAATGAGGCACAAAGAAGCTGGGTGACCTATTCATGAACCCCAGTTTACAGGAAGCTCAGCCTGACTTCTCTGCCATGCTCCCTATGACAAGGGCTGCTATTCAGTCCACTTATTGTGGTGGATAGTCCACTTCTTGTCAGTCCTGAGGCTTGAACTCTGGGCCTGGGTGCTGTCCCCAAGCTCCTCAGTTCAAGGCAGGTGCTCTACCACTTGAGCCCTCAGCACCACTTCTGGATTTCTGGTAGTTCTTTGGAGATAAGAGTCTCACATAACATTTCTGCCTGCGTTGGCTAAAATCCATGATCCTCATATGTCAGCTTCCTGTATAGCATTATGCCTGTGCCACTGGCATCAGGCATAAGTCCAATTTTGATTTTCTTTCTTTCTTTCTTTCTTTCTTTCTTTCTTTCTTTCTTTCTTTCTTTCTTTCTTTCTTTCTTTCTTTCTTTCTTCCTTTCTTCCTTTCTTTCTTCCTTTCTTCCTTTCTTCCTTTCTTTCTTTCTTTCTTTCTTTCTTTCTTCCTTTCTTCCTTTCTTTCTTCCTTTCTTTCTTTCTTTTTTTCTTTCTTTCTTTCTTTCTTTCTTTCTCTTTCTTTCTTTCTTTCTTTCTTTCTTTCTTTCTTTCTTTCTTTCTTTCTTTCTTTCTTTCTTTCTTTCTTTCTTTCTTTCTTTCTTTCTTTCTTTTCTCTTTCTCTCTCCCTCTCCGTCTCTGTCTCTGTCTCTGTCTCTGTCTGTCTGTCTCTGTCTCTGTCTCTGTCTGTCTCTGTCTATCTGTCTGTCTGTCTGTCTGTCTCTCTCTCTCTCTCTCCCCCCCCTCTCTCTTTCAGAAACTGGTTGAATGTGTCCTGGAGCAGGTGGCTCAGCGTCTCCATGTGGCTGGGACCCATAGTAACCCTCTCATTCTGGAGGTGGGCTGTGGGTCAGGAGCTGTCTTGCTCAGCCTGTTGAAATAGCTCCCTGAGGTCAGCCACTCTGTGCCCGGGCTAGAATGTGATGGTTATTCATTGTCCATCCATCCTCTGAATACTTCCCCACTACCCTCTGCTAAGTCAGTTAAAGGAAAGTGGATGAGGAGGCATTGTGTTGTCCAACAGCCTTGCATGATCCTGGGCCTCTGATCCTCACTGTCATCTATCTGGCCAGACCCCGGTTATAAGAAAATGAATTCACTCTATGTCTACTTCGCTTTGCTGGGGTGTGTCATTTCAGGTAGGGGGGCGGGGTACAGAGGAAAGACTCCAGACCTGGCAGCTCTTGTGGTACCTTTGTTCTTGTGATAGAGCCGCCAAGTTATTGCTGTGGATAAGGAAGTAGCTGCCATCAAACTGATCAGATACAATGCTCAAAGGTAAGTAGGCAGGCTGTTGAAGTATCAAACCCACTCATGATTACTTCCCACTCACAATAAGGGGGGGTGCAGTGCAGGTGGCCGGCACTGGCCCTAGAGGAATATAAATGGATGGTGGCTTTCAGGTGCTGGTGGCTCCCATCCATCATCCTTGCTATTTGGGAGGCTGAGGTCTGATGGTCATGACTAAGAGGCAGCACAGGCAGCAAAGTCTGTGATATTCTTATCTCCCCAAAACCACTTCCCCCCACCAGAAAAAAAGCCAGATGTGGTGCTGTGGCTCAAGTGGTAGTGCCTCAGCCTTGAATGAAAGAAGCTCAGGGATGACACCGAGGCCCTGAATCCAAGTCCTAGGGCTCAGAAAAAAATGATAAAATAAATGAATAGTAGGCACCTGTTATTTTACTACTAAAAAAAATGGATTCAGTCTTCTCTTTGGTACTTGTAGCCAAAAGTAAGGGGCTTCTTTGATGCTCCTCTAAACCTCCCTTTCTCTCCATTAGCTCTCTAGGCTTCAGTTTCAGGATAGAATTCAGATCATCCCACTCAATGTGACCTTATATACCCTCTCCTACCCACTTTCCTTGGGGTGGGGATTCTGGATTTACTCACCACTGGGAAGATGAGGCACTGCAGAGATGGGGGTAGGTATCCCCGAAACTCACACACACATGCACACACACACACACATACACACACACACACACACACACACACACACACACACACACACACTCACCTAGGCCAACTCAGACTAGCCTTTTCCAAAGGCAAATTATCTCCTTGTATTAACTGACCTAACAGAGGAACTTGATCCCTCGTAAATGACTATTTTAACTACGGCTTGCTTGTTGGCATGAAATAAACAAAGAAAGGGTCTGGGGCCCATTACCTCTGGCTCAGGTACACGTCTGACACCCTGGCTACTTAGGAGGCAAATATCTGAGGATCAAAGATCAAAGCCAGCCATAAGCTGGAAAGCTGGTGAGAATCTACTCTCCATGGAACCACCAAAAAGTTAGAAGTGGAGCTGTGGCTCAATTTGTGGAGCACTGCCTTGAGCATGAAAACTCAGAGAGACCACTCCCAGAACATGAGTTCAAGTCCACACACAAAAATGGCCCCATCTTTTTGCCCACAGACTGCCTGGGCCTTGAGTGCCTTCTCACAGAGTGTGATACAACACTGGTCCTAGGTAGTGTATCAGAGCCTTCAGAAATTGGGTGGTGGAAGCCAGGCCTACTCCTTCATGTGCTCTAAACCCACACCAGCTGGAAGGCAGAGCGTGACAAGGCAGGCAGCCTGCAGAGCAAAGAAGATCTTGCTCTGTCAGGGCGATTGGAGCAGGCTTTTTAGAGGCAGCACTTGAAAGGGGGTTTTTCTTAACAAAGAGGATCTGACAGGAAGCACAGAGAGCAAAGATGCTGTAGATAAATTACAACATAGTTAAGCATGTTTATTTACAGCCAGGGCTGCTGGTGAGAAACTCAGTATTGATGTGAAAGACTATCCCAAGACAGGCCCGAGGGTTCACAGAGGAACAGCTATCCAGGGTTGGGATTGTGTCTTAGCAGTAGTGGGCTTGCCTAGCACATAGGAAACCCTGGGTTCAATTCCTAGGTCCTGCATACACAGAAAAAGCCAGAAGCGGCACAATGCCTCAGGTGGAAGAGTGCTTGCCTCAGAAGAAGCTCCTAGACAGTGCCCAGGCCCTGAGGTCAAGCCCCAGGACTGTGAAAATAAAATAGCACTCAGATGGACCTTGGTGACAGGTGGTTGGCTATGCCCTGTAGCTCTTAGTAAATCCATCCATGCTTAGTGTCTCCTTCTTTGACAGAGGAGAGCTGGATATTCCTTCTGCCCTGGACACCTCTGGAGGTAGTTATCAGCAACCCTCCCAACATCTTCCACCGGGGAAATGGCCCCAGAAATCCTCAGGTACAAGTTGGATGGGGTTGGGGGGATACAGGGCAAACCCCAGAAGTCCTAGTGGGTCTGACCTGTCCCAGAGGACCAGTCCATCCAGAGAAGGCAGATGGGAGCTTAGAGAAGGGTAGAGATGTGGAGGGAGCTCTTTAATGCCCATGGCCCTAACCAAATTCCAAGCCTTTCTTTGCTTTCTGTGGGGGAGATAGAGGAGTGTCTAGGTGGTAGTGTATAGAGGAGGACTACATGGAAATTCTAAAGACTGAGACACAGTAAGCCTTGTGCTGGTGGCTCACACCAGTTATCCTGGCTACTTGGGAAGCTGAGATTCAGAGGATCTCATTTCCCAGCCCAGGCAGGAAAGTGCCAAGGACTGGCTCTGTCGGGATGATGGAGGACACCTAGTGGAGGAACTGGAATAGGTGGGGAGATGGCAAACAGACAACTCATACACAAGAGGAATGGATGATGAGTGCGATTTAATGCAGAGGATAACAAACTTTTATAGCAAAAGTCTCCAGGAGAAAGGGCAAAAGGTTACACAATCTTGCTGCAGGGCTTCATTCTTGGGTGGTTACCAGCTGGTCGCCTGATAGGCACTTCTTTCTGGCTTATCTCTATTTTTAAGAAATACAATGGGTTTCCATGTTTATCACCAATTAACCATTACCTTTTTCTATAGAGGCCTTAACTGTCCCATAAGATCTTTCCTGTTCCTTCTTTAATAGTAAGCACCAAGGAGGCCTAGATCTAGCAAGTCTCTTAGTAAATGAAAGAGAGTAACAGGAAATTCTTTCTCCTAAGTAGTTCTCCCAGCAATTGCCATACATTCTTTCTGTTCTAGCCGGCCTACAGCTTCTTGTAAATCTCTTACAAACAATTCCTTCTGCTGTCGTGAAACCCCCAATACTTTTATATTTACTTATGACTTGTCTACTAGCGTCCATAAGAGGGGCTTTCAGGGTAGCACTTAACTCTGGTGAGTTAGTCATATTTTTAAGACACTCATCAGATGTTGGAGTCGTCAACACTCTTAAGAAAGAGCTTTAAATAAGGGAACATTGAGCATGAGTAAGTACAATGAGCAGCAGAAACAGTAAAAGATTAATAGGCACTCTTATACAGTGAAGAAAAGAAAAGCAGGGACAGAAACACATCTTTCCCAGGGGCTTGCCAGCCTTTCCAGGAGGTAGGCCTCTTTGAAGCCCCATTCTCTGAGGTAGATTTCGGTGAAGTCCCATTCTCAGAGATAGGTCTCTGTGAAGCCCCATTCTCAGGTCTGAAAGCAGGTTTCCCATGCTAAGCAGACTCCACCGGAGTAGGCGTGGCAGGAAAGTCCCATGAGAGTGTCATCCCTAATCTCCAAACAGAAATGGCACCATGGCTCAAAAGATACAGAACTGGCCTTGAGCAAAAATCATCATCAGGGACAGTTCCCAAGCCCTGAGTTCAAGCCCTTCAACAACAACAACAACAACAACAACAACAACAAAAACAGAAATACACTCTTGCTTGCAAGTGTTGGTGAAGCAATGGGGTTCCTGTCATTGGGAGACCAGATGCTAGCCTAAGTGTACAGAAATTTGTAAAAACTCTCCAGGTTTGCCCCAGTGTGAAGTCACAGCAGGGTGGGCGTTGCTTACCAACAACTCCAGAAGTCGTGGCCTGTCTTAGGCAGAGAGTGGGCTAATGGGAGCAGGGATGGGAGGGTAGTGTCAATTATATTCCCTCCATCCATGGAAATATAGTTTTGGATGCTGGTGTCAAAGTCTGAAGTGAAGGGTTGCATGTGGTTTGTAGCCTGACAAGTTGGGTTTCATCTGGCTATAAGAAGGTAACTGAAGCCGGGTGCTGCCAGTGTCTCACAACTGTCATCCTAGCTACTCAGGAGGCTGAGATTTGAGGCTTGCAGTACAAAGCCAGCTTGGGCAGGAAAGTCTGTAAGATTTTTATCTCCAATGAACCACCAGAAAACCAGAGGTAGTGCTGTGGCTCCAGTGGTAGAGCACACACTTTCAGCTGAAGAGCTGAGGGACTGCGTGCAGGCCCATAGTTCAAACCCCATGACCGACAACCAAAAATAAGGTGAATGAGTTTTCTGCATAGAGTTATGTACAGTAGGAAATGCCATTCTGTGTTATGAGCCATTCCAGACGTGTGAGAGGCTGAGATTTGTCTACAGTTGGTCTGAGGACGGTAGTGCCATCTACTCGGGGTTTGGCATGTTCGGGTGCTCAGGGACTGATGAGGCCTTGGGCTACCCCTGTGTGTGTGTGTGTGTGTGTGTGTGTGTGTGTGTGTGTGTGTGTGTGTGTGTGTGTGTGTGTGTGTGTGTGTGTGTTTCCTCATCTTTCTCTGTCCCCTTCCTGGGTTCCTGTCTTCCTCTTCCTGACCAGGGATGTTGCCCCTCTTCCATTACAACCTTGCCTTTTGCCCTGTCAGGGTCTACAATGAGTCTTAAATTGCCAGAGACCTGCATAGTCCAGGTTTTCATTGGGGCCCAAGTCTGGCTGTCCATATCTTTGGCCACTTCCAGGGGATTCTGTGTCCGCAGGGCCAGCTGGCATAGGTTCTCCCTTACCTCTGGAGGGGTGGGGTTCAGTCATGGGATGTCTTGTCCTTTTCCTCAGCTGGGCCTCTGGCTGCGTGTCCCTCCCAGCAGGCTGGCAGTGGAGTGGGGGAAGGGTGGTTGCCAGTGGCTCTGACCAACTTGAGCTTGATAGCTGACTGAAGGCTGCCCAAGCAAGAAGGATCTTGGGCTGCATAGAGGTGAGGCCCAGGTGGCTTGGAAGTATCTGTTGTTGTCTAGGAAATGTCAATGAACATTATTGCAGCCAAGTCTATCTCCCAGCCCCAGCTTGGCCTCTCAGGTCCTTCTAGACAATTCTGGATACCCAGAATACAGAGGCACAGACTTAAGATTCCAGGACCAGGGAACTGGGGGATGAGAGACTGGTATGGCCAGTAGCGCAGTGTTCTGGGGCCTTCACCTGGTTATGCCTTCCTTGCGTAAGTTCACTTCTTAAGCCGTGGCTGGCCACACACCGGCCATTTGTGGCAGTGATATGGAAGTGGCAGTAGCAAAAGTGAGATCTAGTACGACCAAAATCTGGATTTATGGTCTGTGGGGGTGGGGAAGGCAAAGGGTGTATATTAAAAAAAAAATCTCAGAGCTGGAACTCAGGGCCTAGGCACTGTCCCTGAGCTAACACTCTACCACTTGAATCATAGATCACTTTTCACCTTTTTTAGTAGTTAGTGGAGAGATGAGTCTCACAGACTTTCCTGCTTGGGCTGGCTTCAAGCTGCCATTCTAAGAGCTCAGCCTCTTGAGTCGCTGGAATTGCTGGTATGAACAATTGGCTCCAGTTAAGGATGATAGTGGATGCATGTGCTTGCATGCCTGTTTGTGTGCATGCATGCATGTGTGTGTGCATGAGTGTGTATGTGTGTGTGTGTGTGTGTGTGTGTGTGTGTGTATTTACCAGGACTTGAACTCAGAGCCTAGGTGTTATCCTTTAGCTTGTTTGCACAAGGTTGGTGCTGTACCACTTGAACTAAGGTATCTCTGCTTCCCAGCTTTTGGTGATTCATTGGAGAGAAGAGTCTGCTCAGGCTAGCTTTGAATCTTGATTGATCCTCAGGTGTCAGCCTTGAGTAGCTAGGATTATAGGCATGAGCCACTGGCACCCAGTTGCAAGAATGTCTTTTCATACGCTCTTCTGTTCTAACAGCTGTCTACTTCCCCTGGCCTAGATCTCTGACCTCCACTTCAGCTCCCAGCATCCCGGGACTGTGTGGAGAACATAAACCTCTAACCTGATCCCATTTCTTTGTACTCATGGGAGGGTATGTTTCTTCTGTAGCCTGGGGAAGGAGGGTAGCTGTAGATGGGCGCTGGGCTGGGGGATAGGTAGTCTGTTTCAGCCAAGAAGGAAAGTGTGGCCAGATGCTAATAGCTCATGCCCTCCTAGTCCAAGCTCCTCAGGAGTCTGAGATCTGAGGATTGCCATTCAGAGGCAGCCCAGCTTGAAAAGTCGGTGAGACTCTCCTCTGCAACTAGCCACTGAAAAGCTGGAAGAAAAGCTGTGGCTCAAGTGGTAGAGTGCTAGCCCTGAATGAAAAAGGTGAGGAACAGAGTCCAGGCCCTGAGTTCAAGCCCTAGTACCAAGATGTGTGCAAGTGTGTGCAGGCATACATACACACACAGACACACACACACACAGAAGAAGGTGGTAATGATGAGCTCAGCTAGAAAACTGGGGGCACTCCTGAGGCATAGTCATAGTAAACTCTCAAAGCAGATCAAGTGGTTTTTCCCTAAGTCATTCTTGGGCTGAGGGGTCTGGGTCATGCCAGTAAGTTCCATAGAACCTGCCTTTCTATCCATGCACGGGGCCACAGGACCAAGGGAAGGCATTATGGATGCTCATTTGTAGTCGGCCCACAATTGCCCCGAGCACTGGTAAGCAAAGTAAGGGTCTGAACCCTGTGACTCCTGGGATAGAGACTGCTACCAGCAGCAGCTTGCTGGCTGTGGATACCTGAGACTACAAGTCTTTCCTGAGCCCAACTCAACACCCGCCCAATGTGTGCCTGACAGATTCACACTCTTGTGATACTCGAGTGAGTGGGCATTACCTGCTGTGCCATCTTGCAGCTCCTGCCCCTGCTGGCCCAGAACCTTGGTCAGCCATGACAGATGCCATTCTGATGAACAGATTAATGACCTCCATGCTCAAGGCTCCAACCTTCTCTGATACTGTGGCCTGCTCTGTAGGCAAAGGCCTCCAAAGAGGCTGCTCTCAAGACTTGTAGCACACCTAGTCATTGGGAGACCCTCAGTGGCCCACTTGAAATTACTCTGCCTAGATCCACAGAGTGAGGTCCAAGCAGGCCAGGTGTTGGTCATGGGACTTGAACTCTGGGCCTGGGGCCTGTCCCCAAGCTGTTTGGCTTGCCGCTTGAGGCACAACACCAATTCTGGTTTTCTGGAGGTTCCTTGGAGATCAGAGTCTCCCAGACTTTCCTGCCTAGGCTGGCTTTGAACCGTGATCCTCACATCTCAGCCTCCTGAGGAGCTAGGAGGACAGGTGTGAGCCACCGGTGCCCGGCTGATCTGGCCTTTCACCACAGTAGACTAGGAGCTTCTGAAAGCCTTTCTTTATTTTTTTAGGTGCAAGTACTGGGGCTTGAACTCAGGGGTTAGGCTCTGGTCCCTTAATTTTTTCCCTCAAAGTTAGCACTCTGCCACTTGAGCCAAAGCTCCATTTCTGGCTTTTGGTAGTTCATCGGCAAGAAGAGTCTCACTTGCTTTCCTCCCCTGAGCTGGCTTGACCCACGATCTCTATCTCAGTCTCCTGAGTAGCTAGGATTTACAGGGGTTGAGCCACTGGTGGCATTGGGCTAGAAGCTTTTCTTAAGCAAGTGTTCTGCCCTGAGTTTGCCCTAACTCCTCCATGCAAAGGAGATCTGAGGGTCAGGAGCTCTGAAAAATTAGCTTCCAGCCACAGGAAATGGCTGGGGTCTCTGGTAAAAAGCCAACTAATCTTCCTCCTGGGCCCCATTCTGGGACTCCAGCCTCTGTCCTACCTGTGACTCACATATAAACCTTGACCCAGCCTTGAATGTCCTACCAGACTTGTCTGAAGCCACAGAACCTTCATTCCACCCATACCATCTGCTCTAAAGCACACCTCAGGACCTTTGCCCATGCTGTACCTTCTGCCTGAGGCCCTCTGTCCTGAATCCACATCTTGGAACTCCTGTGGAATTTTGGCATTGGTTATATCACCTAGTGGAGCAAGTCTTTCCTTCCCTTCTCCCTCCTTTTTTTTTTTTAATATTGAGTTTCTAGAGATGGAACTTGTGCAGGCTGACTGGCAAATGCTCTATCTTGGTTTGTGTGTGTGTGTGTGTGTGTGTGTGTGTGTGTGTGTGTGTGTGTGTGTGTGTGTGTGTGTGCATGTGTGTGCCAGTCCTGGGGTTTGAATTCATGGCCTGGATGGTATCATATCCCTGAGCTTTTGTGCTCAAGGCTAGCACTCTACTCTACTACTTGAACCACAGCTCTATGTCTGGCTTTTTGGGTGTTTAATTAGAGAAAAGTGTCTCATATAGACTTTATTGCTTGCAATTGGTATCATCAGATCTCAGCCTTCTGAGTAGCTAAGATTACAGGGGTGAGCCACCAGCACCTGTCCTCTACTCTACCTCATATCTATAACTTCAGCCCTCGTCTGAGTTCCAGAGCAAAATATCACACCAGGATGAATTTTTTCTTTTTGACAGTCTTGGGGATTGACCTCAGAGTCTCGGCATACCCCTGAGCTTCATTTGCTCATGGCTATCTTTCTATCACTTAAGCCACAGTACCACTTTTGGCTTTTTCTGTTTCTGTGGTACTGAGCAATCAAACCCAGGGTTTGTGCATGCGGGCTAGGTAAGCACTCTAGCACTAAGCCACAATCTCATCCCAAAGCTCCCTTCTAAAGGGAGTTATGAGGGTGGGGTTTATTGGCTTACCCCCTTTGGTGTAGAAATCTCTATTTCATATCTTTGCCATGATTTGGGACCAGCTTGTGACTCGGCAATGAGGCATGATAAATGAGTGATAGCCACAGGCCCCAGAAGTCTAGCCTGTCATCCTACAGAAGGATAAAGAATATGGAGCCAGAACCTTTGACAACTCCTAGAGCCTAGGAACTGTGCTTTCCCTGGAGGCAGTGGCTGGCTTCATGGTGTCCCGATGGGACACCTCGGCCAGAACATAAGGCTTCAGTTCTTAAATGGCAGAGAAGGATTCTTTGTTCATGTTGCCTGCTCAGACTTTGTACTCTCTGAGGGCTTGTCCCAGCTTGCCCAGGTTGGGGGGCTGGGCATGGGCAACCTGCTGAATGCCCATTGTCCATACACAGATACATGGAGTTATTGCCTCGTTTTTTTTTTTTTTTATTTTTGGCAGGTCCAGGGTTGTACTATGAGCCTAGGCTCTGTCCCTGAGCACCTTTTGCTCGAGAGTAGTGCTCTGCCCTTGAGCCACAGCCCCATGTATGGTTTTGTTTCCCCTGTGATCTCTTAGAAAGAAGAATGTCATGGACTTTCCCATCTTGGATGAATTCAAATTGGCATTCTCTACATCTTGGCCTCCTGAGGAGCTAGGATTACAGGCAAGAGCCACTGGCACCTTGCTTACTTTTCTTCTTTTTTCTTTTTTTTTAATGGCAACAATCTGAAGTCTTCACGGTGTCACTCCAATGGTTTGCATTATAATTAAATGACCCAGGCCTGGAGTTTGAATGCTAGGACTGCAACCCACAAAAGGAAGGAGAGCCTGACAAACTTATTCCTGTTCATGTGAATGCTTATAGAGTGTTGTTAATGTAACAATAAATGTGCATTAGATTCATGACCCCATTTTAGAATGCCACACAAAAATTATTGGGTTTATGTTTTCCATTCTAACACCATGGTATAATTAAGGATATTGATTAATTTTTAATTAATACTTTTATAAGTATTCAACCTGGATACTTCATTAAATGGAGGCAAAATTTATTAACTAATAATTGGTAATAACATATATAATTTAATATCCTCACATTCCCACTCTCTGTATATGTATATATTTGTATATGTTTATGTCTATCTCTCTATCTACTTCAATCTACATATTTATCAACGTATACATACATATATAAGTATATATATATATATGTATAAATATAAATATGGTGCAAATTCCAAACCAGTGCCTTATTACTATTATTATTACTATTATTATCATGAAGATGATGATGATTATTTTGCCTAAGCACGGGGCTTGACCTCGGGTCTTGGCATCTCTGCCACAGTTGGTGGTGGCATCCTAGGACCCGAGTTCAAATCTCGGGGTGGAAAAAGAAATAAAAAACTGTAAAGGAGAAGCCTAAAACTGAGAAGTTCAAGGAGGTAGTTTTCCTTTTTATTCCCTTTGTGTTGTGACCATCCTGGGTCTAAATGACAAGGCCCAGAAAGCATACATTATCTTGCATTGCTGATGTTTGGTGGGGTATTAAGGAAGCCATAGCCAAAACCAGCAACTTAGGCCTGGAGGTCGAATCCCAGGACTGCCATTAATGAATGGAGATTCTCAGAAACCTATTCCCATATATATCCATATGAATGGAATGTTATAAAATTAACAAATTAGTAGTTAGTATACGATATTATAAAATTATACACAATTATACAATATTGACTAGTTTTCAATTAATACTTTATTATGTATTCATTCATGATAGTTAAAAATGGAAGGAATAATTTAATTGCCAATAATCGGTATTAATATTGTTTATGCAACTTCATAATATACAGACATCTCTCTCTTGTTTTATACATATACATCTATTTGTCTATCTACCAATCTATACATTTATCTGTTCATACAATTGTCACTCCTGGGGTTTAATGATAGAATGTTTGCCTAATAAGTACAAAGCTCTGCATTCGATTCCTCACTACTGTGTACACAAAATTCCAGAAGTCATGCTGTTACCCAAGCAGTCAAGCACTAGCTTTGAGCATAAAAATTTAGGGACTGTGTCTAGACCCTTACTCAAGAGCCAGGACTGGCACCAAAAAAAAAAAAAGATAGAATGTTCTGACTGCAACAATGTAAGTATAGTACTACAAATACCTCATCACAAGTATGGGACTACAAATACCTCATCACAGAGCAAGTAGGGAGTCTGGTGCTGACAGCTGCCATCTAACTTGACAAAATGTCCCATGATACTATTATCATATATTCACCACTTAGAAACTTGAAGAGGAAGCTGGGCATCGGTGGCTCATGCCTGTCATCCTAGCTAATCAGGAGGCTGAGACATGAGGATCATGGTGCAAATCCAGCCTGGGCAGGAGATTCCTTGAGATGATTATCTCCAATGAACCACCAGAAAGCCTGAAGGGGCGCTGTAGCTCAAGTGGTAGAGCTAGACTTGAGCTGAAGAGCTCAGAGACAGCACTGAGGCCCAGACTTGAACTCCTCCAACTTACAAAAAAGAAGGAAACCTGAAGTGGAGTGCTGGGAACTTGTGTTAGGGGTAGAGTGCTTTGCATGTATGAAACCCTGGGTTTGAATCCTAAGTACCACATCCCTAGAAAAAAACTCTGAAGTGGATCTCTGGCTCAAGCTCAAGTGGTATACTTGAACAGGTGAAACAGATACAATGTTCATGTCCTGAGTTCAAGCTCCAGGACTAGGGTATATACACACACACACACACACACACACACACACACACACACACACACACACACACACACACAAACACAGAGCATAAGTAAAGTTGTGACACAAAATGGTAAAGCACCTGGATTCTCCTCTGACCTCATTCTCATCACCCTGGCCCTGTGTTCAACCCCAAAACCTAGCCACCCAAGGCCTGACTAGGAGAGGACAAAGGTTTCAAAACCTGATAAACTTCACCAGATCTAGATGACAGGAAGCATTGTGATTTTGCACAAGTGCTTAGATTTAGCAAACTTCCAGAATCTTAGGGAGGCACCACCATTGCCAATTAGGAATCTTTTCATTAGGTTCAGCTCCCTAGTTGTCTGCCAGAAGGACTCGAATTAATTGAAGCAGTTTGTTTCAACATTGGAACATAATCTCACAAAGACAGGACAAGTCCAGGGAACTTGGCCTGCCACAGGAGGTGGCACAATTGAAGGCTTCCTGTCAAAACAGAGCACTGGGGAGAGAGTTAGCTTGGGGTACAAAGAGGCCTTTTTCTCCTGGCCTTCAGAGCCCATCCACACTCATCCTCACTAATTGCCCCCGATAAATTGTTTGTTACACAGCTGTACAGGAGTGAAACTTTTTGTCTGCCTGTTCCAACAGTGAGGCAGACTTCCTCCAGCAGCCTGGGGTGTGCAGAAACCCTCAGGATACCCTGGGAACAGTGAGGGGAGCCCCGAAATAGGCACTGTCTTGAAAACACCGTTTGTGCTATGAAATCATTCTATTCAAAGCAAATTTCCTAGCTGTGTGCCTTTCTTCATAGCGACCTTGGATGTTCACTGATAGAAATACATACATACACACACAGACACATGGAGTTAATGGCTCTTTTGTGTGGCTTTTTAATGGCTTTTTGTAATGGCTTTTTTTTGAGGCTTGAACTGTGAGCCTAGACATTGTCCCTGTGCTCCTTTTGCTGAAGGAAGCACTTTATTGTCTTAAACCATGTTTACCCTAGGCTGGGGTACAGCATTTACACCCACAGATGATCCGGGGATCCTAGGTCCCGAGTTCAACTCACAGCACTGGCAAAAATACATCAAACCAAAAAAAAAAGAAACGGAGGAAGAAAAATCCAAGAAGTTTTACACAACCATTTTACCTCTTTTTCCTTGGCACTGTGACCATCCTGGGTCTCAATGACTCTGCTGGAAAATTGTATGTCACCTTGCATGGCCTAAGGCTTCTGGGCTGTCAGTGAAGCCTGAGCCCAACAGAGACACCTAGGACCTGAGTTCCATGATCCTGGGACTGCCACCTACTCACAGCTGAAGATCCTAGGAGATTCGTTCCTATCTATAGGAACACTAATAGAATGTTTGACATATACTAATTTAATTACTAATTAGCTAGTCTATTATAAGATTGTATGCAATAAATATAAGTCATTGATTAATTTAATTAGTGCCTTATTAAGTCTTCTACCATGAGTAATTAATGGAGGCATAGTTTTAGAACTAATAACTGGTAGTAATAGAATATATAAAAATAAGATATAGACAGACTCACATTATATGGAGTTATACACTAGAATCTACATACATGTCTGTCTCTCTATATATACATTTATTTATAGATGAATATACATATGTAAATACACGCACACAGCGATCTACACATATATCTGTTTATGTATTGGCCACTCCTAGGCCTTGATCTCAGGTCCTGAAATTTGCTCACCAACTTCACTTGCATCAGACTGTTGTGCTAACATTAACCCATTCGTGAAGTGGGCCTTCTAGGCCTGGAGTTCAAATTACAGAACTGCCAAAAACTTAATCCTGGTGGCAGAAGCCAATTGTCTCACTTGTTTTCCTTATCGGCGAAAGTCCTGGGTTTCAGGAATGATGTATAATACATTGACAAATCTATGTCCTATGTAATAGGATGTAAAAAATGTTATATGTGTAATCATACTCATTAAATAGATTAAAATAAATAAAACACAAAATAAAATGAATAACTACACTAACCACAATATGCAGTAAACGTGCCTGTAAATATAAATCATGTATTTAAAATGTATACGAATATTATTTTTTTTCAAGTGCTAGGACTTGAATTCAGGCCCTGAGAACAGGCTTGACTTTCTTGTCCTCCAGCAAGGTGAGCTTCCCGTTCCCCCACAATGCTGCAGATTTACCCAGACCCTGAGTTCAAATCCCAGGCCTGGCAGAAAAAATGGCATGAATTCCAAGCCAAGGAGCCTCACAATTTTTAAAATATTTTAATATATTTATTTATTTATTTATTTATTTATTTATTTATTTATTTATTTATTTATTTATTTATTTATTTATTTTTGTTTTGTCAAGCACAGGTCTTGAATTCAGGTAGTGGCAACTCTGCCTCCGCTTTTATCAGTCTAGGCTGGGGTGCAGCCACTGTACCCACAGCTGAACCTGAGTTCCTGGGCCCCAAAGACTGACAGGAAAAAAAAAATGAAAAGACAGATAAAAATCTGGCAACTTGCAGATGGCTCCGGTTTTACATTTACTTTCTTTGCAAGGTAACCATTCTGGATTTGTATGATGGCTGAAAATTGTTTGTAACCTGGCATTTCTGAAGGTTGGCGGGCTACCAGGGAAGCCATAGGCCATCTCGGCAACATAAGCCCTGTGTTAGAAGCCCATTCCTGTCTCCTACCAATGGAGGGAAATCCTAAGAGTCTCATCCCTATTCATAGGAATACTGATGGAAGGTTATGAATGTCAAGGTTGAATTAGTTGTTCCTGAAAGATACCACTATAAAATTAAACAGAGTGATTTTAGGAGGCCAATGGATTTTAATGAATATTTTCTGACACATTAAAAGAATACTTTTAATTCCATGGATGTAATAGTTTCCGGACAGTGGTTGATTCAATTAAAAATTCATTAAGGATGGAAACAGTCATATTAATTACATTTAGGCATAATAAATACCCAAGTGTTGGTAAGAATGTAGTCTATATAACTGAAGAATGTATGGAAACCTCTGGCACTCTATAAAGATCTATATTTATTTGGTTTTTTTTTCAGGGCTTTTTTTTTTTTTTGTGAGAATACCGTACAGAGAAGTTACAATTAGATGGTCAAGATAAGGAGTACATTTCGTATCAAGCATTGTTGCCTCCTCTTTTTTTCCCTTCCCATCCCTTCCCATACTACTCCCTTCCCTCCACCAGGTCCTCCCCCCCTCTCCACCAAAGTTGTAAATTTCATTTTTCGACATAACAAATTGTACATCTCATTGTTGCAATGGGTCCACCTGTATCCCTTCCCCTCCAAAAATTATACCAACATCAAATAAAGTGAAAACAGGGGTTATACCGTGGGGAAGGGACAAAAAATGCAATATAGAAATCATCTTATAAATATGTTAGAAACAATTGCATGAAAGGCAAAAAAAAACAAAAAAATTTAATACTTATCTTGGGGTTCATTCCCCTAACATCAACTTATCTGACCTTTTCTGCTTGACTCAGACATATACCAGTTATTGCATATACAGGAAACCATGGTACCTATGTTTCTTTGGGCGTGGCTTACTTCACTTAATATAATTTTTTCCAAGTCTTTCCATTTCCTAACAAATGGGGCAATGTCATTCTTTCTGATGGAGGCATAGAATTCCATTGTGTATATATACCACATTTTCTTGATCCATTCATCTACTGAGGGGCATCTAGGTTGATTCCATATCTTAGCTATGGTAAATAATGATGCAATAAACATAGTTGTGCTGGTAGCTTCAGTATGGTCTTGTTTGTGACCATTTGGGTAAATGCCCGAAAGTAGGATTGCTGGGTCATAGGGGAGTTTTATGTGGAGTATTTTGAGGAACCTCCATACTGCTTTGTGTACTACCATCTGCATGTCAATCTGTTCTTATTTTGTCAACCCCTGGGGCTCAATCTCAGTGCTGGGAACTGCTTGTCAGCTCCATCTGCCCCATGCTGGCCGAGCTGACACTCATCCATTCATAAATTGGGCCTTGTAGGCTGTGAGTTCAGATGCCAGCACTCACAAAAATTGAAGCAGGGAGTAAGAAGCCCAGGGTAACACATGTTTTCCTTTTCTGTGAACGTCCTGGGTGTCAATTGTGAAGTTTCATACATAGGCAAATCTATATCCTATGTAATAAATGTAGTAAATATTCCATGTGCAATAAGTCAATAAAATAAATGGTAACTAAATGAATAAAACAAAAAATTAAATGAATAACTACAATAAGTGGAATATTGAGTCAACATACAGGGCTCAATCTCAGGGCCTGGCAACTGCCTGGCAGATGAATTGGCTAGAGGCTGCTATGCTGACAGCCACCCATTCATGAACTGAGCCTTCTAGGCTCTGAGTCAAGATCCTAGCAATGCCAAAAATATAATCTTGGAGTAAGAAGCTGAGCGGGACCCATGTTTTCCTTTTCTTTGAAAATGCTCAGATAGGATGTATAATTCGGGTGCAAATCTATGTACTATGTAATAGGATGTCATAAAGGTAAGAAATGTCATAGGTGGAATAATTGTCACTAAAATGAATGAAAAACAGATTGAATTAGTAGTGAATCATTCTGGGATAAAATTAGATGCAACAATTTAGGAGGTGCATTAAGTTTAATTAATATTTTATTAAGCATTAACAGAATAAAAATTACATGGAGATATAATTAAATACCTAAAAATTGAAAGTAACACATGATACATAATTTAACTATATATAGACATCTATCTCATTCTATAAAATATGTAATTTTATGTATGGATGTATGTACATATGATAAACAACAACAGGACATTGAGTAATTATTGATTAATGATTTATTAATTGTTCAACTGGAACATTATCATTAAATGGAGACATAATTTAATACCTACAATTGTTAGTAATATTATCTATAATTAAATAATATACAGACATCTCTCTGTGTATATAATATTTATATACAGCAATCTCTAAGTATACCTTGTTCACTCCTGGTTTCAGTTGTTGAGTGTTCACCTAGCAAGCACCAAGCCCTTGGTTCGATTCTTCAGTGCCACATGAACAGAATACCTGGAAGTTCTGAGGTCTTTCAATCAATTGAGTGCTAGCCTGGAGTACAAATGCTTAGGTACAGTGTCTAAGCCCTTACTCAAGCCATAGGACTGCTTCCACAAAAAGGTAGATTGTTCTAACTGCAACTATACAAAGACAACTGCAACGATACCTCATCACAGAGCAAGCTAGGAGTCTGGTGCTGACAGCTGCCACCTAACCTGACTTAGCCAGATGTAAACACTGCAACCTAGCTCCATGGAACCAGACACAACTGACTTACCCAGATCATCCTAGCTGCTCAGGGGCTTTAAAACCCAGTCCTAGCAGGAATTCTGTGAGACTATTTAAAATGTGGCTCCAAGTGGTAGAGCTCTAGCCTTGAGCAAATGTTATTAGAGTATAATCTCCATGTTTTGAGTTCAAGCCATATGCCTACCCCCCCAAAAAAAACCACCACAATAAACCATTAGATGTGAACTTGTGTGGTTTGTGAAATGTTCCTCAAAGAATGGTGATAGTGATGAAAGCACCCTAATTCAAATAACAGCTTGTGGAATAGAGCTATGTGCTGAGTCCTTCATAAGGTGCTCTGTGCTAAGTCCTGCACATGATGCTATGTACTGAATCTTTCACAGGGTGCAGTGTGCTGAGTCCTGCATTGGGTGCTGTGTGCTGGGTCTTTCACAGGATGCTTTGTGTTGAGTCATGCAAAGAGTGCCATGTGCTGTGTCTTTCACAGGTGCATTCTTTCATCAGGTCCTTGTAAGAGCTCCACACCTGAGATGATTATGCAGACAAGAATATTGAGGCTCAGATACATCCCCATGTCAGGGACAAAATTATGTATTACGTAAGACTAGTGAGTTGTCTCCTGCAGACAATTGTTTTTTTTTTCTTTCTTTTTTTTTCACAGTCATGAACCTTGAACTTGGGGCCTAGCCACTGACCCTTACCTCTTGGGTACATGGCTAGCACTCCAACCCGTGGAGCCGAGGACCCCCTTGCAGGAGAGTGCCACCTAGGGGTCGATAGCTGAGGACTGTCACCCCGCCTTCTCAAGAAGCTGAGATCTGAGGATCTGGGTTTCAAACTATCCCAGAAACAAAAGGTCCCATGAGACTACTATCTCCAATTCACCACTAAGAAACCTGAAGTTGAAGCTGGGTGCTGGTCGCTCATACCTGTCATACTAGCTTCTCAGGAGGATAAGATCTGAGTATCAAGGTTCAAAGCTAGCCTGGGGAGGAAAGTCTTTAAGACACTTAGCCCCAATGGACCACCAGAAAACATGAAGTGGTGCTTTGGCTCAAGTGGTAGGGCACAAGACTTGAGCTGAAGAGCTCAGGGACAGCACCCAGGCCCAGACTTCAACTCCTACAACCAACAACAACAAAAAAGGCAGAAACAAACTAACAAACCTGAAGTAAAGGGGTGGGAATGTGCCTTAGGGGTGGAGTGATTTGCAATTATGAAACCCTGAACTTTATTTCTCAGGACCAGAACACTAGAAAAAGGCTGCAGTGGCTCTGTGGCTCAATCGGGAGAGGGCTATCCTTGTACAAGAGAAACTAGGTACAGTGCTGAGTTCCAGCTCCAGGACTGGTGTATGCGCACTCACACAGACACACAGACACACACACACACACACACACACACACACACAGACACACACACACACACACACACACGATCACACACACACACACACAGACCAGAAGTGAAGTTGTGACACAAAATGGTAAAGCCTTGGGCTTCTGCACCGAGCTCTTGGTAGCACCCAGGCCCTGTGTTCAACCCCCAAACCTAGCCACCCAGGGCCTAACTAGGAGAGGTCAAAAGTTTCAATATCTGATGAGCTTCACCAGCCCTAGATGACAGGAAGCTTTGAGATTTCTGACATGTGCTTGGATTTCCTAAGCTTCAAGAAACCTAGGAGAGGAATCATAGGCCCATCATCTCCAACAATGAAATATTTCATTAGGTTCAGTGCCCTAGTTGTCTGCCAGAAGGTCTCCTGAATTATATTGAGCACTGTATCTGAACACCGGAATATAGTCTAACAAAGGCAGGATGAGTGCACAGGACTTGGCCTGCCATGGGAAGTGGCACAAATGAAGGCATCCTGTCAAAACAGGGCACTGGGGAGAGAGATCGCTTGGGATACAAAGAGGCCTTTTTCTCCTGGCCTTCAAAGCCTGCCCACACTCATCATCACTAACTGATGCAGATGGAGTTGTTTGTTAAACAGCTGAACAGGACTTAGGCCATTTGTCTGCATATCCAAATAATGAGAGAGACTTCTTCCAGCGGGCCTGGGATGCAGAGAAACAATGAGAGAGACTTCTTCCAGGAGGCCTGGGATGCAGAGAAACCCTCAGGTTACACTGGGAACAGTGAGGTGAGTCCCAGAACATGCACTGTCATGAAAGCACTCTCTGTGTTATGAAATCATTGAATTGAAAACAAATTTTCTAGATTGGTGCAATTCATAATAGCTACTCTGGAGATTCACCTATAGGAATACGTCCATATACACAGAGACATGGAGGTACAGGTTCTTTTCGAGGGGGCAGGACCTGGGGTTGAACTATGAACCTAAGCATTATCCCTGAGCTCCTTTTACTCAAGGGTATTGCATTAACCTTGAATCACAGCCCCACTTCTGGGTTTTTCTGTGATGTCTTAGAAATAAAAGTGTCATGGATTTTCCTATGCTGGCTGGATTTAAACTCAGATTCTATACATCTCAGCTTCCTGAGGAGCTGGGATTATAGTCAGCCTCCACTGGCTCTTGCCTTTCTTTTCTTCTTCATTTTTTAATCTGTACAATCTGACTTCTTAACAGGGTCCTTCCAGTGGTTTGAATTTATAAGTAAGCAATTCCAATGTCATTTATAGCTGCTTTCTCTGAGAAGTATTTTCTCTCCTCATCTTCTCTTCTGGTCACAGGTTTGAAGCCAAAAGTGAGAAATGAGTATCACAGGATTTGGCAGCTAATGTCCACATTACATGCCAGTTCTGGCACTTAGCATTGAGCTGCAGTGAATTTACTGTCTAAGGATGAGAGAACCGAAAGCTGGAGCAATCCTCATACTGTCTGTATTGCTCCTTTTTCCTATAAAATGATCTAATAATTATGAATGTTGTGTGTCTCCAGTATTAATTATCTAGAACACATTAGAAGCATCTGCATGTTTCTGTTTTTCTCTAGTACATCCTGAGATTTAGACTAAGGTTTTGTGTGGAGGGGTTTCTCAGTGTATCCCTGAGAAAGCTGCTTGCATTCTCCTGGGGAGATCACAATTCAAAGTCAGCCTGAGCAAGAAAGTCTGTGAGATTCTTATCACCAATAAACCACCAGAAAACCAGAAGTGGAACAGTGTCCCAGAGGGTAAAGCTACAGCTTTCAGAGAGAAAGCCGAGCAGGAGACACAGGCCAGACCAGGCAAGAAAGCCTGGGAGGTACTTATGTCCAATTAACAACCAGATGGCTGGAAGTGGAGCTGTGGTGGTGGTAAAGCCTCAGCCTTGTACGAAACAGCTGAGGAATGCATTGGGCCCTGTGTTTAAGCACTGGGATGGCTTCTCTTTTCAAAAAGAGAAGGCAAGGATTATGTATCAGTGCACTAACTACTTATGTGTGTATAGTACCTCCCTGAGTGCAAACAGACCATATGCAATGCTTCTCCTTTTATTTACTGGTTCATTTTTCAGATGTGCCCGTTGCACATACTGCACCATTCTCTTCATTTCAGGCCCATGGCTTTTCTCTTCCAGGGTTCCAGGCCTGTGTCCTTATATGATACACACTTAAGCTCTCAGCAGTTTTTATTTACATTTTATTATGAGGCCCATGCAGGAACAGACACAAATCAGGCAGGGGAACAGAAGAAAAGGTTTTTTAGAAATAACTAGTATTCAGAAAATTAAATTTGGGGATGTAAAATGGTAGTATACTTATGTAAAATCTACCATGAAGAAAAAGATGGGGCTGTGGACTTGGATTACTGAAAGAGTGCTTGCCAAGCATGCAAGAACCACTGGGTATGATTACTCAGTATCACATACACAGAAAAAGCCAGAATTGGTGCTGTGGCTAGACCTGGCAAACAGAAACCTACGTAGGTAGGTAGCTAGCTAACTAGGTAGGTAGGTAGGTAGGTAGATAGATAGATAGATAGATAGATAGATAGATAGATAGATAGATAGAGAGAGAGAGAGAGAGAGAGAGAGAGAGAGAAAGATAGATAGATAGATAGATAGATAGATACATACATACATACATACATACATACATACATACATACATACATAATACATAGAAAATAGATAGATAGAAAAAAGATAGATAAATAGAAAGAAAAATAGATAGATAAATAGATAGATAGAAAGAAACATGATATATTAACCTGGTCTTGGATGTCAGGAGGAATGAAGGGAACAATTCCCAATCATGATGCCTTCTGCAGTGTTCCGGTCACCAACTTCACCTTCACACAACCACAGAGCAGGAATACTGTCTCTTTCCCACTTCTCAGGCAGCCAAATGCCCCAGAGCCAAGAGGGCAGAGCCAGGTTTTAACTCAGGTGCTTGGAGACAGAAGAGAAAGGACCCTGCTTCTCCTTGGACTGGGAATTTGCATTAATGATGTTCAGAATGAAGGAAGGAGAATGGACTGGCGGAGGTAGAAGAATGGTCTTTAAATATGACAGATGGAGAGTCAAAACCCCACTCCTTAAGACCAGAGAGCAGGGTTTTTCTTCTCTGTTCCTCCCCTCTCCCCCACTAAACTGGCTCTCTATTGTTACCCTAGAGATAGCCTGAGGCTGCCTTCACCTGAGAGAGGAAGGTTAATTAGTCATTGTTTGAAGAGGGTGAGAAAAGTCTGACCCTGCTGTAACTCTAACAAATGTTTCAGGGTTCCCCCCATTGCTGGCTTTTGCAGCTGACTTCCCTGTTGAGCGTGTACATTCTGCTTCCTAATCCTGCAGGCCTAGGTCTCTGCACCTAGCCTGGCTTTTGCAACCATTTTCTGTCCTTCAATTACCGTGTTACACTGGAGTTTTTCTGCAAAGAGTGCTAGGGCTTGGATACTGAGAACTTCATTTGAACCCAGGATGGTTCAATAATGTTTCTTTCCTGCTTCTATAGCTCGAGAACTCTAAGAACATTAGAGTGCAACTAACTTCTCATCACCAAGGGAAACACAGGAAGCTCTTGAACATCTGACCTTTCAGAAGTGGAAGTCAGAGTGTCATAGACCTTTCTGCCCTGGCTGGCTTTACCCTGTGATCCTGAGACCTCAGCCTCATGATTTAGGGTGTTGGGCATGAGCTACTGGTGCTCTGCTAGGTTCAGAAATGTAATGACATTGACAATACAAGTCAACTGCTTATCACATAAGGCTCGGGAAGCATATTAAGCCTTTCAACAATGGACCTTTAAGAACCATGTAGGACACAAGGTTCAATGCTAGAGTCTAAGAGGCTGGGAATATAAATCTGCTACATTTGAACCTAGAGCTCTGACTCCAATTCTGGTGTACATCAGTGTTCATTTTCCAGAGAATGTTCTCCTAATTAGCAAATAGGAAAGTACTTAGATTAACCCTCATTTTTTTTCCAGTTGTGTGTCTTGAACTCAAACCTTGGCACTCTCCCTGAGCCCTTCAATTCAAGGTGAACACTCTACCACTAGAGCCACAGTGCCAGGTGGGGTCTTTTGGTGGTTCACTGGAGCTTTCCTTGCCTAGGCTCTCTTTGAACTGTAGTCTTCAGCTCTCAGCCTCCTGAGAAGCTAGCGTTCCAGGTGTGAGCACTGGCATCTGGCCTATTGTTTTTGTCAGTCCTGGGGCTTGATCTTAGGGCCTTGGTACTATCTCTGTGCTTTTTTTTCTCAAGGTTAGCCACTTGAACCACTCTACAGCTTCTGGCTTTTCCTGAGTATGTGTCACTGAGGATTCAAATCCTGGCATTCATGCATGCTGAGGGAGCGAGCTCTTTACCACTAAGCCACATTTCTAGCTCCACCCTTAAAATTTTATCCCTCAATTTGCCTATCCTCAGGAAAAGGCTTCTGAGTATAAATCATCTAAAGGAATCTCTATAGGAAGATATCCAAAGATAAGCAAAAACTCAGGGAGGATGGGAAGGGATGGGAAGGGGAAACAAAGGAGGAGGCTATAATGCTTGATAAGATATATACTCATTATCTTGCCCATGTAATTGTAACCCCTCTCTACAGTATTTTCACAATAAAAAGAAAAAGAAAAAAAAGAAAAAAGAAAAAAAAGAAAAAGCTCATACTTGGGAGAGACTCTAAACATGTGAAAACTGTGACAAATGGCTCCATTTAATTATGTATTATGTTTCAACACTTAATAAAATATTAAGGAAAATTAGTCAATGTCCTAAGTTATTGTGTATAATTTTATAATAGATGTGCAAAATACAATACATATTATATGTATAATAATATTAAATACAATAATCAATAAATAAATGAATCAAATAAAAATAAAATACAAAATCAATAATAAAAATCATAATATGAAATTAACATAGATATGTAAGTATATATCATACATTCAGTACACATGTACAGAAATATTTTTTTCCATTGCAGGGCCTTCATTCAGGCCCTGGGAACTCTAGCCTGAATTATTTTCCTCAAGGACAGTGGGCTTCACCTTCACCCATGTTGCAAAAGAGTTACCTTGATGGTGAGCTCAAATCCTAGCAATTGCAGAAATACTGGCCCCAGTTCCATGAAAGTGACTTAATTTTTTTAATAGAAGCAGTTATTTTTATTCAGTTCCATACTGAACATTAAAATTAGGCAGCGTAGGGCTGGGAAGTTGGCTCAGTGGTAGAGCTTGCCTTGCATGCCTGAGGCCCTGGGTTCGATTCCTCAGCACCACATAAGCAAAAAGAAAAAAAAAAACAGAAGTGGCACTGTGGCTCAAGTGGTAGGGCACTAGCCTTGAGCTGAAGAGCTGAGGGACAGTGCTCAGGCCCAGAGTTCAGGCCCCACAACTGGACCAAAAAAAAAAAAAAAATAGGCAGCGTAGAATTTTGTACAGCTATTCAGATTTCCTTCCCTTACCCCCAAAGTGCTTTTCTGAAAACTAATATGTTTCTTTTTTTTGTATGTTTTTTATTGTAAAAATGTTGTACAGAGGGTTCACAGTTACATGAGCAAGGTAATGAGTACATTTCCTATTGAGCATTGTTGCCTCCTCCTTTGTATTCCCGTTACCATCTCTTCCCTCCCATCTTGAAAACTATCTCTGCCTGCCTAGGTCAGTGACTTAATTTTTCAATTTTGGTTGGCATGGGTTTTGAACTCAAGTAGTGGCAACTCTTCCTTCACATTGCTACAAATTTACCAAGAACCCGAGTTCAAATCCCAGGCGAGGAAAGAAAACTGGCAGAAATTCCAAACCAAGGAACTTTATTTTTTTTATTTTTGTTGAATACTTTCTTTCTTTCTTTCTTTCTTTCTTTCTTTCTTTCTTTCTTTCTTTCTTTCTTTCTTTCTTTCTTTCTTTCTTTCTTCCTTTCTTTCTTCCTTTCTTTCTTCCTTTCTTTCTTCCTTTCTTTCTTTCTTTCTTTCTTTCTTTCTTTCTTTCTTTCTTTCTTTCTTTCTTTCTTTCTTTCTTTCTTTCTTTCTTTCTTTCTTTCTTTCTTTCTTCATTTATTTATTTTTTGGCCAACCATGGGGCTTGAAATCAGGTCGTGGAAACTGCCTCCGCTTGGATCTCCCTAGGCTGGGATTCAGTCTCTGGATCCATAGCCGATCCTGAGATCCTAGGCCCAGGGGGCTGTCAGGAAGAAAAGAAAAAGCTGGAAAACACAAAAAGTGGCGAGCTGCAGAGGCCTGGGTTTTTATGATTTTTTTTTCTTTACACAGTGACCATCCTGGGTCTGAATGACACGGCTATAAAGTGGACCTGACCTGCTATTGCTGTTGGCTGGTGGGCTCTCAGTGAAGCCATTGGCCAACCTGTCAACAGACCCTAACTTCAAATCTCAGTCCTGATACCAATGACAGAAAATCACAAGAGACTCATTCCTATGCATAGGAATACTGGTTGAAAGAGTAGCTCATGCCTTGGTCTAGTCTAAAATTGGATGCAATAATCCTAGAATGCTGATTGATCTTAATTAATAGTTTTTTAAGCATGAAACAAATAATATTCATTCACCGGCAGTATAATATATACCTACGAGTTGGTAGGAACGTATTTGTTGTCATTCAATCATAGATAGATGGCTCTGTCACTCTTTACTAATATATATTTATTTGTATACCACCATCTGCCTATCTATGTATCGCTGTTTTGGCCAAACATGGGGGTCAATCTCAGCATGTGGGAACCCCCTCACATCTTCATTGGCAAGAAGCTGCCATGCTCAAACTCACCCATTCATGAATTGGGTCTGCTAGGCCCTGATTTCCAACTCTAGCATTACCAGGCATGATGGAGAACACATCTAAAATCTAGATGCTATATGATAGGATGTAAACAATTTAATAAATGGTATAGGTGTCATCCGAGTCAATAAAATAAATGGTAAATAAATGAATAAAACAAGAAATAAAATGAATAACCACGCCAAACACAATTTTGACTGAACATCTATATGGAAGTATAAATCCTACTTTTAAAATGTATATTAGGTGTATCTTTTCCAGGCCTGAATCTTGAATTCAGCCCCCACTACGAGGAGGGAATGGCGGGAGATCATGAGCTACTCTGTTCTGGACCTAGGAAGAGTCATGGTATGCTATCGATCTCATCCTTGAATGAGTAGTTCGTACATGATGTGAGTAGGAAATGATATGCAAGACTCATGGAGTATCAATTAATTGTAAAGAAGAGTTGATGAAGCTGGCAATAATCATCACATTCATGAAATGGAGGCATCAGGAAAGATCCAAGAATCGGTAGTTCCATGGTAGATTGGATTCCATCGCAGGACACAATTTCTCCTACCCTATACAAATATGTACTTATTTGCATTCTACTTCAGCTTATGAATGGATGACTATTGTTCTCCCCACTCTCCCCCCCCCCACGGGGGGGCTTTCAATCTCAGGTCGTGGGAATGGCCTAGCTCCTTCATGGCTCACAGGCTGGTGTGCTCATGTGGACCAAATTTCCAATTGGGACTGCTAGGCCCTGAGTTCAGATCCCAGCCCTGCCAAAAGATTCATCTTGATGTCAGAAGCCAATCATTGCACTTGTTGTCCTTTCCTGTGCAAGTCGTGGGCCTCAGCTCGGATGGAGAATTCATGGGTCACCCTGTTGCCATGGGAATAAGTTATTACCCATGTCAACCCAGTTATACCTCTCATCATATACTCAAGAAAATACACAATACATCCATGAATAGCATACAGAAGAAAGAGAGTAACTACACTCAATGCACGATGCAGTCCACATACAGATTTGAATATATATCTCATGTTTCAATGATGCATTTGTAGACTATTTTGGCCTCCCTGGGGCTCAATCTCAGTTCCAGCTCCTTAGTGGCTCACAGGCTGGTGTGCTCACCTGGACCCATTGTGCAGTTGGGCCTCCTAGGCCCTGAGTTCAAATTCCAGCTCTACCAAAAATTCACCTTGATGTGAGAAGTCAGTTGTTGCACCTGTTTTGATGTGTTGTGCAAGTTCTGGGTCTCAGCTAGGATGGAGAATGCATAGACAACTCTATACTCATTGGAATAGGTTGTAATCCAGTTCACCACAGTTATATCTGTCTTCCTATACTCAAGAAAATACAAAATACATCAATGCATGAGACACAAAATAAAGAGAGTGATTACACCAAATGCAAGATGAGGCCACCAATGTTTGGAAATATAGATACTCTGTTTAATTATGAATTTATGACTATATTGCTCCCCATCAGGGCTCTATCTCAGTTCCCTGGAATGACCTAGCTCCTTAGTGGCTCACAGGCTGGTGTGTTCATCATGACCCATACACCAAGTGGGTCTGCTAAGCCTTGAGTTCAAATTCCAGCACTGCCAAAAGTTTCATTCTGATGTAAGACGCCAATGGTTACACATGTTTTCCTGTCCTGTGAATGTCCTAGGTCCCATTGAGGATGGAGAATGCTATATAGACAACTCTATAGCCATGGCAATAGGTTGTCATCCACATCAGCAGTTATATCTGTCACCATACTCAATAAAATATACAATACATCCTTGAATAAGACACAAAATGAAAAGAATAACTACACTGAATGCAAGATGCATACCACACCTGTAGGTAAAGAAAGATCTTATGTTTAAAAAAGGTGGGCTTGCTGTGCTGGGACTTCCAATCAGGCCTTGGACCAGGCCTGAAATTCTATTCCTCAAGGATGGTGAGCTTCCCCTTCTCACCCAGTGCACCAGAGCTGCCCAGACCAGCGTTCCAATCCCAGCACTGACAAAACATTCATGCTGATATCAGAAGCCAGTTGTTGCACATGTTTTCCTCTGCTGTGAATGTCCTGGGTCTCAACTAGGATGTAGAATGTATAGGCAACCCTATAACCATGGGAACAGGTTGTCATCCATTTTAGAACAGTTATACCTGTCACCATACTTAGTAAAATATGTAATACCTCCAAGAATTAGAGACAAAATAAGAAGAAGTGCACCAAACACAAGATAGTGTCCACACATGTATGTCAATATAGATTCTATGTTTAAGTAATGAATTTATGACTATAGTGGACCACTCTGGGGATCATTGTCAGAACCTGAGAATGTCCGAGCTCCTTAGTTGCTCACAGGTTGGTGTGTTCACCTTGACTTATTCTCCAATTGGTCCTGCTAGGCCCTGAGTTCAGACCCCAGCACTACCAACAAGTGGATCATGGAGTAAGAAGCCGAGTGTGAAATTTGTTTACCTTTTCTCTGAGAATCCTGGGTGTCAGGCATGATGGAGAACGTTTCTACAAATCTAGATTCTCTGTGATAGGATGCCATCAATGTAATAAACAGAATGGGTTTCATCATAGTACAATTGATGTTAAATAAATGAATAAAACAAAAAATACAAGGAACAACCACATCAAACATGTATGGACTGAACATCTATAGGTAAGTATAAATCCTATTTTTACAATGACTATAAATAGTATGTTTTCCAGGATTGGGGTTTGAATTCAGGCCTAGTGAACAGACCTGACTTTCTTAACTTCAAATACGGTAATCTTCCCCTTCATCCACATTGCTGCAGATTTACCCAGATCCTGTGTTCAAATCCAAAGCCTGGAAGAATGAATAGCGGGAATTGCAAATCAAGTAGCTAATTTTTTAATTTTTAATTTTTAATTTTTTTTCTCAGCACAGTGCTTGAACTCAGGTCGTGGTAACTCTGCCTCAGCTCTGATAACCCTAGGCTGGGGTGCACCCCCTGGCCCCATAGCTGCTCCTGGCATCCTAAACTCCCAGGCCTTGCCTGGAAAAAATGCACAGAAAAAAATGTGGCATTTTTATATTTTCTTACTTTGCATGGTGACCCTCCTGGGTCTGAATGACTCTGTTGCAAAGGGTACTTCACCTTGCATTGCTGAAGGCTGCCAGACTATTGGGGAAGCCATAGGGCTACCCGGCAACATAGGCCCTGATTTCGAATCCCCATTCTGACACCAACCAATGGCAGGAGATATTAAGAAACTGATTCCCATCAATAGGAATAACAATGGAATGGTGTCAATGTCATGGTTAAATATGTTGATCATGAATGATGCTCCTATAAAATTAGACAGCATCATTTCAGGAGGTTGATTAATTTTATTTAATATTTATGAAGCATTAAAAGAATATAATTACTTACAGGAATGCAATAAGTTCAGGACACTAATTGATTTCATTAACATTTTAAGGATGAAAACAGTAACATTAATTATATGGATCCATAATAAATACCCAGGAATTGGTAGGAATGTAATCTGTATAACTGAAAAATGTATAGATGTATCTGGCACTCTATAAAAATATATATTTATTAGCATAATGCCATCTGCATGTCAATCTGTTCTTATTTTGTTAACACCTTGGGCTCGAACTCAGATCCTGGAAACAGCCTGTCAGCTCAATTTGCCCCAGGATAGCGTGATAACATTTACCCATTCATGAGTTTGGCCTTGTAGGCCATGAGTTCAGATGCCAGCACTCCCAAACAATGAATCGTGGAGTAAGACGCTGATGGTGACACATGTTTTCCTTTTCTGTGAATGTCCTCGGTGTCAGGTATGAAGTAGAATACATATATAGAACTATATCCTATTTAATCAATGTAATCAATGTTCTATGTGCCATAATAGCCAATGACATAAACGGTCAATACATGAATAAAACAACACAATATGGAGTCAACATATGTATGTAAATAAAAATCATATATGTAAGTTGTACATGGATAGGATGTTTTCTATTGGTGGTGATCTATTTCAGGCCTAATGATCAGACTTGAATTTCTTGACTTCAAGGAAGCCAGCTTTCCTTTCCCACACAGTGCAACAGAGTTACCCAGACCATGAGTTCAAATCCCAGTCCTGGCAGAAAAATGGAACCATTATAGTATGTACTGCTCAATTCTTAAGAATTTCATTATGCCTCCATTATATGTATATGATTGTTTAAATGCTTAATAAATTATTAACTAAAATTGATCAGTGTCCTACAATATAATTGTGAATAATTTTATGCTAGAATCATTCAAGATCTGCTCATGCAATCATGACATATATCACATTCCATTGGTAATCATATGGATAGGAACAAGTTTCTTAGGATCTCCTGCCATTTGGAGGTGGCAGGACCAGGATTCAAACTGTGGGCTACAGCTGCCACGACTTCAACCCATGGATAGGGAACTCACCAGTCTGTACAAGAACATCAGCAAGACCAATGATGAGGCAGGCACCTGTGGCTCTCAGCAGTCCTCCTAGATACTTACCAGGCTGTGACAGGAGAATCATAGTCACCCTAGGTAAGAAGGTCCTTGAGACCCCTGTCCAGCTTCATTGCCAACAAAGCCAGAAGCCTTGTGGCTCCAGTGTGGAGGGCCAGCCTTGAGCAAAAGGAGATGACAGACTGTCCAATCCTGAGTTCAAGGTCTGGGACTGTAAACAGACAGACATACACAACAATCTGTGCAGCTGGCTATCTGGCTAAAGCAGGTCACCCTCTTATACCGAGCTGAATTGGACAGAGTTCTCTGGGAAAAGGGCTGGGGGAGCCGCTGTCATCTTTACTCCACCCATGCTGCTTGCATTACAGAATTCCGGCCACACCCACATTCTTTCATGTTTCTTTCTGAACAATGGGATACAAGAATGGTGGCCATGCCCACATTCTATGCTGCCAGGTAGCACAGGGATTCATTCTGTTGGTTGACACCACTACCAGCAGTTGAGGAAGGCAGAGGTCGCTGAGTGCTCAAGAGAATTTGAGTACAGTAGGATATTGATACACCAGCCCATGCCCTGGCTCCCTCCCCTGCTTTCCCGCAGTGCTGGGTTTCATACCTCAGGCAATGGCTTGCTGCCAGCTAGCCTAAGGCCCCCACCTGGTCCCTGCCCCAGGTCCTCTGCTCTGTGCCCATGTGTCTGCAATGCTGCTGCCATTGCTGCTACCCCACCTGGAGCAGCCACCAACAGCTTCTCCCAGCAGCACAGGTGTATGGCCACCCCAACACCAACCCTAACCCGGTTCAGACACCCATCTAGGGGCACCATGATCCCCTGCTTGTTTCCTCTCCCCAGCTCTGAGGAGCCACCTTTCTGTCTTGGGAATTTCTGAGATAGAGACTCAATATATACTCAGGCTGGGCTGAATCATGGTACTCCTATCTGTGACAGGTATGCTCCACCAGGCCTGGTCCTCTGTAGTTAGGATGGTAAGGCATGTAGTGCCATGCTCAGTCATCAGTTTAGATGGATTACCCCATACTCTTACTCCACAGCAGCCAATTTTTGACCACAGGTGAATCTCTGTGTAGGGCCTCAACAATAGGACCTCAGTCTCCTCACAGAATAGTTGTGACAAAATAAGGGATTTATGCAGAGGGATCTCGAGCATGGCTAGGCACAGAGGGAGTGGCCTTCAGACAAGGTTCTTGACAATTCTGGGAGTATATGACAGGAAGATACCAGCAAAGGGCTAAGGTGGGGCCTGTTATTATTCATGCAACAGGTCTGGGATTATGAAACAAAACATGGCTTTCTTTCATCATTACCCTATCCTCATGATGAAAGAGATCCTTCACTGTGTTGAGTTTTGCAGCTGGGGAAAGGAAGGCATAGAGAAGCCAGGTGACCTACTTATGACCTCAAGTTCACAGGAAGCTCAGCCTGACTTCTCTGCCATGCTCTCTAGGACAATGGGTGCTATTCAGCCCACTTCTTGTGGTCGAAAGTCCACTTCTTGTCCATCGTGGTGCTTGAACTCTAGGCCTAAGAGCTGTTCTCAAGCTCCTCAGCTCAAGGCTAGCACTCTACCACTTGAACCACAACATCACTTCCAGTTTTCTCGTGTTTCTTTGGAGATAAGAGCCTCACAGTCTTTCCTGCCAGGGATGGCTATGAACCATGATTCTCAACTCTCAGCCTCCTGTCTAGTTAGTATTAGAGTTCTGAACCACCAGCACAGACTTAAGTGTAATTCTGACTTGCTTTCTCTCCTTCACACACAGGAACTGGTTGAATGGGTGCTGGAGGAGGTGGCCCAGCATCCCCATGTGGCTGGAACCCAAGGTGGCCCTTTCATTCTTGTGGTGGGCTTTGGGTCAGGAGCTGTCTCACTCAGCCTGATGAAACAGTTCCATGAGGTAAGCCTCTCTCTGCCCTGGTTAGACCGTGATGGTTATTCATTTTTCATCCAGCCTTACTGGACTTAGTATTGTTTTCAGCATCATTTTGTAGCACCTGGCCAAAATTATGATACATAGTTATGGAATGAAAATGTAATGCCATATTAAGACAGTCATTTAGGGCACTGGGAATGTGGTTTCATGGTACGGTGATTACCTAGCATTCATGAAACCCTGGGTTCAATTTCTCAGTACCCCATAAAAAGAAAAAAACTGGAAGTGGTGCTGTGCCTCAAGTGGTAGAGTACTTACCTTGAGAAAAAAAAAGAAGCTGGGGAATATTTCCCTATCCTTGAGTTTAATCCCCTGGATTGGCAAAAACAAAACAAAACAAAACAAAAAACATTTAGTTAGTACATTCAAAATAAAGAACCCATACTTGGAATATATAATTGCTCCTTCCATACTGACACCTGAAAATAGGCCCTAATTCATCTGCAATACTCATATTAGGATACTGTGTTGAAATAAAAAGTTTTGTTTATTAGGTCACAGCAATTAATGCCAGGAATGTGCTTAGATGTCAGGTGAAGATTAATTCTGGAAAGTCAATGATTCCAGGCTTTGTGTGTTCATTGCTAATCACAAAGAGAACGGTAGTCAAAGTGTGATTTGGAAATCTTTTTGGTCAGTCATGGCACCAAAAAGGCAGAGGCTAATTAACAGTTGTGACAGAAGAGAAGGAATAACTCCAGATGGAAGGAATAAAATGATAGCTAAGGTATAACAGAAGCTGTTCTAGGGAACCATTTTTGATTATTGAAGAATTAGTTATCAATTAGGATTGTTCCTCATTGCCTATAGCATTCCAAATCTCTTACGCTAGCTCTTAAGCTCTGTGTGATAAATGTATATCCTTCTATGCTGTTCTTTCATACCTGATCTCCTTTGCTTTCTAAAAATTTCAGTCTTTCTGTATTTCTCTATGAACATTTCCTGATACTACACATATACAGATGGCATAAGATACTAATGGAAGGGTTCCATAGCTCATTAGTCATTAATGTAACAACATGGAAAAGGAGGACATATTTATTGTTAACTCAAATTTTCTGAAAAGCTGGAATGTCATCATTTGGTTCAAATTTCCATTCTTTGTCTGCATATTTGCACATAAATGCAAATGTGAGATGGGTGCTAGTGGTTCACACCTGTAATCCTAGCTATTCAAGAGGTTGATACCCGAGGATTGTTTTTCAAAGCCAGCCTGGTCAGGAAAATCCATAAGACTCTTCAATTAACCACCAGAAACCCAGAAGTTGTGCTAAAGTGGTAGAGCACTCAACTTGAACTGAACTGCTGAGGGACAGTGCCCAGAATCAGAGTTTAAGCCCCAAGACCAACAAAAAAAGTGAAATATGACTTTAAGTTTCCTCAAAAGGAATGACAAGGTCATAATCTTCCCAAGCAGAAGAAATAATTCCAAAATGATTCAGTGTACCTACTTTTGCTGAGTTAAAATTTAAGTTATGTCTTCTTTGATGGACATATACTCTTCTTTTAAAAATTGTCAAATATGGGTTGGGAAGGTGGCTCAGGACCCACAACCGGACCCAAAAAAAATAGTAAAATATTAGTTTGACAATAAATTACAACTAATTTTTTTTCTTTTTTGGGGGGGGTCCAGTTGTGGGTCCTGAACTCTGGGCTTGGGCACTGTCCCTCAGCTCTTCAGCTCAAGCTAGCACTCTACCACTTGAGCCACAGTGCCACTTCCAGCTTTTTTTCCTTTCTTTTTGCTTATGTGGTGCTGAGGAATCGAACCCAGGGCCTCATGCATGCAAGGCAAACACTCTACCACTGAGCCACCTTTCCAGCCCTCAAGTAATATTTCTTTTTTCAAAAGATAAGTCCATACAGTTGATGTCACTTAGCTTTCTTACTATCTTAGTTCAAAGCCAACCCAGGCAGGGGAGTTTGTCAAACTCTTATCTGTAATTAAACACCAAAAATCCGTAGGTGCAGTTTGGCTCAAGCAGTAGAGTACTAGCTTTGGAGGCAGGTGGGCAGGAAAGACAACTGTTCAGGGACAGAGTATAGCCTCTGGATTCAAGCCCCAGAACCAACACAAACTAAACAAACAAACAAGGAAACAAAAATAACCCCACATATTTCTTTGGGACCATCCTTAATGGAGTACTGGTCTGAGAAGAGGCTCCTTTTGCTGATCCTACTCACTGGATCCTGCTTTTTCAGAATCCTTATTGCTCTGGAGAACTCAGGACCAGACTAAAGGAATTGATAACTGTCCCATCCTGCAACAAGAGAATCATCTCAGGGGTGAAATATCCATCCATAAGACACTTTACAACCTCCATGTCTTTGTTTCTTTTCTGTAGAACACTTTTAAAGCAATGTTATTTCCTTTTGTTCTATGCTGGCCTTCAAATGGTACATTATTTCTTTTTGTAATACTCTCAACTAGAAGTTTTCAGAAAAATTTTATATGAGTATAGAACACACTCGAAAAAGTCAGGAACAGAGTTTCCTTCAAACCTTGGGATTCTTTCTTGTACAGTAAAAAGGAAAGCACAAGTTAACATGAACTTTGTCATTCCTCTATGTTCATTTCTTCTCCTGGGAGTTTCCACATCCAGTAGCAGTTATTTCCAGTAACAATCGATGGTGCTGCCTGAGGTTTGATGAAAGTTTTCTGGGTTCACTGAAATAACACAAGGACACCTTTGGACCTGAGGTAACACGTGTTTCAGAGACAACTTAGTAAAGAGAAAATATGAAATTTATGTTGCTTATAAATACATTATCAATGAGTACCTTGAGTTCAAACTTTGTAAGTTCTCTGTAAATTAAGGCAAATTTTTAATGGGAAGAAGTTTCTCAGGTCCTTCTTTTTGTGAGTGTATGTGCTGCACATTATTTCTCAAGTGTACAGGAGTTAGTGAGAGAAACAATAGCAATAATAGGAGAAAGAAAAGTTCTGTTTTTAAGTATAAGGGTTCAATACAGTATAGAAGACTCTACACATAAGACAACAATGAAACAATAAAGCCAAGTTCAGTATGTAGATTTATGGGAGTGATATACAGAAAACATTACTCCTAAGTGGAACACGAAGTATGAGGCCATTCCCTTTCTAAATCACATTTGCTAATCATGCAAATTTATTAAAAGTAGAATGGAAGAATAATTCTTTTTCCAATGCAAGTCAGCTATAAGAGCATGTACTTAACTGGGGAAAAAGTCCATCTTGAGAGAGCAGGCATTATACTAGCAATGAACTGTTGGCTAAGATTACATTTCTTTTTCCTTACGTATATATATTTTTTGTTGGTGGTGGTGGTCTTGAACTCTGGGCCTGGGCACTTTCCCTCTGTTATTCAGCTCAAGGCTAATGCTCTACCACTTGAACCACAGTGCCACTTCCAGTTTTCTAGTAGTTAACTGGAGAAAAGCATCTCCTGGACTTTCCTACCTGGGCTGGCTTTGAAACCCAATCCTCAGATCTAATCGCCTCCTGGTTTAAGATCACATTTCTAACAGTGTACACTCAGAATATGCAATTTGTATGTTCATCTATCTTTATATGAATTCTTGAATAAAAAATCTGGTATACAGCTTAGACTTTACACTCACAAAAATGTTTGTAGTTTAAAAGTTGGTACTACTGGATAAATATAACCTAAGAATGTAAAGGAGTCTGGGAAGTTCAGTTTGCATCCAGCCTGGGCAGAACACTCTTTGTGACACTACCTATAATTAACCAGCCAAAAGCTGGATTGGAAGAATGGCTCAGGTGATGGTATACTAGTCATGAGCAAGACTGATGGATAAGAGCTTGGGGCTTTTGCATACATACATACAAAGATACACATACACACAGAGATACTTACATGTGCACACATGAATACACAAATGAAACAACTCTCACAATATGTAGAAAAGTTAGAAAACAGTAGAAAATATGTCCTGCGTAATACTAGAATAAAGTGATAATTTTTAAAATTAGAAAGTCCTCAAGTGAATTACCTTCAAAAATTTGAGACTATTACATAGGTAGGTACCAGAGATAGTAAGAGAATCAAGTAATCATTATTAAAGGGATCAGATCTATGGAGGAATGAATCAGAGACCCCTGCAGGTGCATCTGAAAATGTTCATATCTTGTGTGGAATGTTAGAACATCTTTGAAAATAGTAGATAAACAGTCTGAACAGTCATTCTAGTGGATAATATCACTGGAGTAGTTCAGAATTGCTAGTCTGTATGTAGATTAAATAAACCAAGAAACTATGGCAGGGCAATGTGATACAAGGCTAGAATTCTAGCACTCAGACTAAGACAGGAGATTAGAGAGTGCAATTACATAGTGATAGCTTCCCTGGACCAGGTAGTATAATTTTGTCTTAATAAAAGAAACCATTCAAGAAAGGAATACACAGTTGGAAGATTGGGCTAATTTTGTTATTATGTTTTGAGAAGTCAAGTTTCCTATTGCAATGCAACTCATATATAATCCCCAGTTGAGTTTTAAATGCTCTCTTCATTACCGAACATTCCTAGATGCAAAATGGCTCATGATTCCCATCCAAAATTTGAAAAACTAAATAATCATCATTCTGTTGGATTCCAAAGAAATGATGAAGGATTACAAAAGGTTAAGCCTGGAGAAATAGCAAATTTTGTCTGTAAGACTTTGAAGATATTGCTAAATTAGAATTTAGATTTAAAATAAATATTTTGGTTTTGTTTGTAATTTCATATTCTATAGGATAGTACAAAATTGTTTTTATGTAGATGGTTTAATTGACAAATTCACAAATGATTTTGGCATTCTATTTGCCCAGAATATTCTTTCAAGAGTTATAATTAGAAATTAGTTAATATATAATTCCAATAGTTCATGTATAAAATGATAATGTGAATACTCTAGATTGAGTTGCGAACAAATGGATGGTATTAATTCATAAATTTAGAAAAAGAGCAATTTTTTGAGGCTTTGGTTTAACATGGTATGAAGAGAATGATTCTGTGAGATCTTCTTTCTTCTACCTATATGTAACACAAGAAGCAATTTCCTTAATTACATGCCTCTGTATGCAATGAGAAAAATGTTAGGTTTGGGGTTTGTTTTTATTTTTGTTTTGTTTTATTGGTTTGTCCTAGGGCTTGAACTTTGAGCCTGGAAACTGTCTCTGAGCCTGTTTTTGCTAAAGGCTCATGGCCTACCACTTCAACCTCAGTGCCACTTGTGTCTGGCTTTTTCTGAGAAGTTTATTGGAGATAAGACTCTAAGGAACCTTCCTGCCTGGGTGGGTTTTGAACTATAATCTTCTAATCTTAGCATCCTGAATATCTATGATAGTTAAAAAAGTATAAATATAAGCAATATTTGCAAGTATTCTGATCTCAAGAATACCAGTGGGGGGAAAATTCATGCAACCCAGTTTATTGTGGTGTTCGTTCCAGAAAAAGGAGGGCATCACATTAGCAGCGGTTTAGTATTTTTTTCAAAATAGAGATAAGCTATATTTTATGCAACTTATTTTTTAAGTTTAATTTTATTGTCAAAGTGATGTACAGTGGGGTCTCAGTAATTGTAAATTAGTGAATAAATAACTTTTCAAACTTGTTACCCCCTCCCTCATTTTTCTCACAGTTTTTCTTCACCCTAATAACCTCACAAGTTGTAATGTACATTTCCAACATATTGTCTGGTGAGTATTGCTATTGCATTGGTTTGCTCTTTGTCCTTTGTCTCGTCAATTTGTTGTTCCCTTTCCCTTCCCCAATTTAGGTAAATGTATACACAATAAACAGGGTACCAAATTCAAATACAGCAGGGGATAAACCATAGGGGAAAAGCCCAAAGAAAACAGAAATCACATAGTACATGAAAAAACAACGATCACAAATAAAAATCTCTGTTTCCATATCTTGGAGTTCATTTTGCTCAGCATCAGCTTATATGGTCATATGTATGCATAAGAAAGTCATTGGAAAATAATAGTTTCGTGGACACAATATCATGAAAACAACATGTTAACTGTTTTTGATGGTAAAGGTGGAATTAGTATTGCTGAATTTGCGATTCTGATAAAGAAATTTCAAAAGAGTTTAAAAATTACGACAGGTTGTAAACTTGTTCAACCACTTTGGAAAGTAGTATGGAAGTTCCTCAAAAGACTCCACACAGAGCTCCCTTATGATCCAGCAATCGCACTCTTGGTCATTTACCAAATGTTTACAAACAAGACCACACTAAAGCTACTAGCACGACTATGTTTATTGCAGCACTATTTACTATAGCTAAGATATGGAACCAACCCTGATGCCCCCATTAGATGAATGGATCAAGAAAATGTTGTATATATACACAATGGCATTCTTTGCCTCCATCAGGAAGAACGACATTGCCCCATTGGTTAGGAAATGGAAAGACTTGGAAAAAATTATATTAAGTGAAGTAAGCCAGGCCCAAAGAAACATAGCTCCCATGGTTTCCCTTATTTGCAATATCTAGTATAAGTCTGAGTCAAGCAGAAAAGGTCCCATAAGGTGATGTTAGGGAAATGAACCCTAAGATATGTATTCAAATGCTTTTTGTTCTTTCATGCGATTGTTTTTAACACATTTATGAGATTATTTCTTTGTTGTTTTTTATGTCCTTCCCCAACAGTATAACCCCTGCTTTCACTGTATTTGATGTCGGTATAATTTGTGGAGGGGAAGGGAAAAAACAAATCATTTAAATAGGGATACAGCTGGAGCCATTGCAAAAATGAGATGTACAAGTCGTTATGTCGAAAAGGAACTTTACAACTTTGGTGTGGCGGGAGGGGGAGCGGGGAGGATTTGCTGAGGGGGGCAGGGGAAGGATAGGAAGGGATGGGAAGGGGAAACAAAGGAGGAGGCTACAATGCTTGATAAGAAATGTATTCATTATCTTGCTTAAGTAATTGTAACCCCTCTGTACAGTATTTTCGAAAGAAAAAAGAAGAAAAAAATTATGACAGGTAAAGTGTAATTGTTAAAACTTTTTAATAGCTTAGCCTATTAAGAAAATTTAAAATTGCCTGGGAAAATAGGCTTTCATGCAAAGAAATCCATGGAGACTTAGCTGAGAGGGAGCAATGTGGGTGAAGATGGCTCATTTTCACTCTAAACAAACAAACCTCAAAAACCTTGCTATAAATACTGTAGGTTCCCTTGAGAATTGTCCTTACCCAGGAAATATACTCTCACTGTTTCAAACAAGTTTCTAGTGGAATTTAAATGCAAAGTTCTTAAAAAAAAGACATCAAAATTTGTGAATTGACCTTTGATTACCAAATAGTAATTCTCTGAAAAAGATAATTTGGGTCAAAATATTTAGGAAGAAAATGCCCTCCACAATGAAAGAAGTTATTGGGTTTACACTTTTCTGTTTGCAATACTTTCCACAATGTCTTTACACGTGAAGCAGTGAAACACAGAAAAACATCAGATTGGATACTTCAAACCAATGATTTCACATATCTAAGTAGCTCACAAAATATAATATCCTTCGGGCTGGGAAGGTCGCTCAGTGGTAGAGCGCTTGCCTTGCATGCCTGAGGCCCTGGGTTCGATTCCTCAGCACCACATAAGCAAAAAGAAAAAAGCCAGAAGTGGCGCTGTGGCTCAAGTGGTAGAGCGCTAGCCTTGAGCTGAAGAGCTGAGGGACAGCGCCCAGGCCCAGAGTTCAGGCCCCCCCCCCAAAAAAAAATATATATATATATATATATAATATCCTTATTAACATGATATAGTGAAGACTTCCCTTATTACATAAGCCAAAAAGTTTTGGGATCAGAAGAAGAATTGAACAGGGCTGGGAAGGTGGCTCAGTGTTAGAGTGCTTGCCTTGCATGCATGAGGCCCTGGGTTCGATTCCTCAGCACCACATAAGCAAAAAAAAAAAAGCTGGAAGTGGTGCTGTGGCTAGAATGCTAGCCTTGAGCTGAAGAACTGAGGGACTGTGCCCAGGCCCAGAGTTCAGGCCCTATGACTAGACCCCCCTCCCAAAAGAAAAGAAAATAATTGAGCAAATTGAAAAGGTAAAAAAAGGCGTTCTTAGAAGCCCAAGTTAAGCAGTGGAGGGAGGCCAAAACTTTTTGATATAGACTGTGTTAACATTTTTGGTACCTAAAGTGATTTTACAGAACCCATTTGGCTCACTACAATTCAGAAAATACTGAATGAAGACATGAAAATAAATTCCACATCCAAATAAAAGAGTTTAAAAAGAGAAACCATGAAGATGTAGCAGTGGGGTAGGCCTTATAGTCTTTCAGCTTCACCAGACTTGAAGTCAAGAAGCTGTGATTAATTGGAAATCAGGCAAGAGCTAAGAGGAGGACATCGAAGTAGGACAAAGAAGTATTGTCCGTTGTAAGAGACACTGTCATTCAAGGTATGGGTGATTTAAGTCTGGTCTTCATGCACCTTGTTGAGCAAATGCAAGACCAAGAGAAAAATAATCAATTGAAATAATTTTACAAAGAATAACTTCACTGTTTCTGATATTGTATCTAAGGAGAGTATTAAGGGAGAAGATAAACGTGGAGTATCCTTCGGTTTCCTCTAAGCATCTTGTTAGCAAAATATATCTTTGAGTTTAGAAGAGATTGAACCAAAAATTGGTGGAGTACTTATTTTTGTGGGCACTTTAGACACAGGAAGACTTTAAAGGTAAAAGAAAAAAGAAAAATGAATAGCTAAATATTTGTGATCATAGCCTCTTGGACTGGGTTTTGGGAGACAAAGTTTTACATTAAAGTTTGTCCTCATTAACCTAGATGTTGGGTTTTCGTGGCAACCAAACACAAGGTTGAAGTTTAATGGACTTGCTTGGACACGTAAACAGCATGATAGAAAACAAAATGGCAAATAATATTTAGTGAATTACTTTGACCAATTATTTGCCAGAAAAAAAGGAGAGATATAATTCAAAATCACTTGATTTAAAAGTATGAAAAAAGAGTAGTGCAGAGAGATGAGAGAAAACATAGAGAACTCTTTTGTCTCCAGTGGGGTAATGGGTTCTTGATCTTGTTTCTTGCATTCTATCTTCACAAGCTATCAAGTGTGTCTCAGGTCTGGAGTATCCAGTTCAGACAAAGAAAACACAGAAGAAAATACTTGCAGCAGATATAGGTGATTTTTAACCTTAGAAAATCTATTTAAATCTGATCAAAATTCTCCCCAAACCCCAAACTGCCTTTTTGAACAGCTTTGTTTGTCTTTCCCACTACTGCCCTTCATTAACTATTTAAAATTTTGAGAGATCATATTCATACTCTCTAGAGATTGCTGTTTGGTTGTGATTTTTGTGTGTTTTGTTTGTTGTGTTTTTTTTTTACTGAATTTCAGAAGTTTGTGCAAGTGTGTTACAATTAAATATGTCCATCTAATTGTCCAATGCTCCTGGATCAGAATAATTCCTTCGATCATTCTCAACCAACTCCTTCTCCAAGATTTATTTCAGATTTACTACTTCCTTTATTATATGTGTACATTGAGTATTCTAGCTTGACTTGCCTCTTGTTCCATTTTTCATTTAGTCTATATCTTTGCAATTGTTCCTCCCTGGTTTCAACTTCCTGATAGTCATTCTGTTAAAGTGTCTGTTAATATTTTGAAAGGTTTATATACATTCCATGAAGTTTCAATCCTGCATATACTTGAACTGATGTCCACTTATATTTTCATAATTCATTCATCTGCAATAACAATTTGCAAGACTGGAGACGTAAAGCACCTAGACATGATTTTATTCTCATCCATTTGGAAGATTAATCTTTAGTCAAAAAGAAAGTTTAAAAATGGCTTAGAATGTATTCTTTTTTTTTAATTTAATTTTATTTTATTTGAGAACATACTGTACAGAGGGGCTACAATTACATGGGCAGGATAATGCATACATTTCTTACCAAGCATTGCAGCCTCCTCCTTTGTTTACCCTTCACCTCCCTTCCCCGCCTTCCCCCTCCCCCCACCCAATTATACCCCCCTCCCCCCACACACCGACATTGTAAAGCTGGTTTTGACATGACATTTTGTACTTCTCATTGTTGCAACAGGTCCACCTGAATCCTTAAACGACTTGTTTGTCCCCATCTCCTCCACATGTTATACTGACATCAAATATAGTGAAAGCGGGGGTTACACTGTGGGGGAGGGACATACAAAGCAACAAAGAAATAATCTTATAAATGCGTTAGAAACACATGCATGAAAGAAACGAAAACATTAAAATACATATTTAAGGGTTCATTTTCCTAACATCACATTATCTGACCTTTTCCGCTTGACTCATACCTATACTAGATATTGCAAATAAGGGAAACCATGGGACCTATGCTTCTTTGGGCCTGGCTTACTTCACTTAATATAATTTTTTCCAAACCTTTCCATTTCCTAACAAATGGGGCAATGTCATTCTTTCTGATTGAGACATAGAATTCCATTGTGTATATATACCACATTTTCTTGATCCATTCATCTACTGAGGGGCATCTGGGTTGGTTCCATATCTTAGCTATGGTAAATAATGCTGCAATAAACATAGTTGTGCTGATAGCTTTAGTGTGGTCTTGTTTGTAAACATTTGGGTAAATGCCCAAAAGTGGGATTGCTGGATCATAGGGGAGATCTATGTGAAGTCTTTTGAGGAACCTCCATACTGCTTTCCAAAGAGGGGATGTGGACAGAAAGGAACCTTACTTCATTGTTTTTGGGAATGTAAACTTGTTCAACCACTTTGGAAAGCAGTATGGAGGTTCCTCAAAAGACTTCACATAGAATGTATTCTTAACTACCAGGTTTTTTAAAATGGCTTTGTACAATGGTTTGCGATTATTTAATTTTACATGGGATAATATTTTCTACTACCTACAGGTTTTGCAAAAAGAAGAAAACTATAATTTACTACTATAGAGGAATATGATGGAAATAGAAGACAGATTTTATGTTCGTCACATCTCTGATGAGTACCCATCTTCAAGACTGAAAAAATCACATTTCTTAGATAGGCAAACATATGTTAGACAGATAGGGAAACATAAAAAACATCGTATGATAAGGCAACTATTTTTGACTTTTTGAAATGTACCTTACGTGATGACATTTATTTTATTAACTAATGTTTGGTTTGAAATATGAGTGGCTGCTCTATTTAACACATTTCTGGAAGGCAGCTACTGAACAAGACAAATGGTGGGGGGTATTATTTCTACACTTCAATGAATGGTTGAACCTGTTTGGCATTTGTGCTGGGTAAATAAATCAACTCTATTGTAATTTGCTCCCTACACATTAAAAACTTGTAATGTCATTAAGTATCACTTACTTGTCAAATGTTATTTTGGTGAATGATTTTAAAATGTTTATTTGAAAAGTAATATACTTTCAGGAGATTAAATGTAGGTTATCATTGGTTTGAGAATGACAACATTTTTATACTACAGAACCAAGTTTTACTGAAGTACCAATGTTTTGAAGCACTAATGATCTTCTCAATTAATGTTTTACTGAATTGTATTTGACTTCTAAGTCGTTTATCTAGCTTTGGTAGACCAATTATGAATCTATCGTTCCAGGAAATATTTTTTGGCCTACTTTGTACTGAAATTTTTCATTAATCATTAGGGGAGGGATATTAAAAATACTCTTGTGACATTTGTAATCTTGTTCACTCATATGGGCTGGTCATTTGTAAATTGAAATTTTGAATTACTGTTCATTTTCTCAGATTTTGTGATATCATCTTTCATTTTAAGATGCCTTGCACTTCACAATTGCTTACCGCTACTTTCTGTGTCTTAAGGAATTGGGGCCCTGAAATATTATAGGAAATGAGAAATTGAGATGAGTTTTCAATTACTTTTTGTTGGCATGTTGCATGGGCTTAGGTGAGAAGTCTTGCCCTTGTTATCTGATGATGCGGATAACTGGGACCTGGGATCCTAAGACCTGTGGGTCCTGCAGAAGAATAATACCTTTTAGACATCACATCAGCAAAATTAGGGTATAATCAGTAGGAATGCTTCAGAAATATGGAGAGAAACAGTTTGAGACCAGCGAGTTAAAACAATAAAGATAGCAACAGAGTAAAATCCCTTATAGATTAGAGGAAAACAACACATTTTTTTACCATGTGAATTCAAAAGACCAAGTACACTTAGAACGTATCACAAGTTTATACCGAAGACATTGAATTGATACTTTTTATATCCTAATATATATTCTAAACCTATTTATTTATATTCCAATCTATTTATTGGCATAAATATCAATTTATTTGTCAAATTATCAATTAATTTTAGTAAGATTCACTGTGTGAAATATACAATATAAAATATATATATTTATAAATATAAATTTAAAATATATAACTATATATAATATGAGAAAATGTTTTGCATTGTTCTGTTATGGTTAGGGTATCAAAAGCAACTCTGTTTTAAAGTATTATTTCATTATCTCTACCTCAGTGTTTGGTAGAGTTAGACCTAATGCTTTACCCTTTGTAGTTGTACAGCCTAGAGGCAAGAGGAAACACTGTGATGAAACATTACCAATTTAAGGCCTAATATCGAGGAGAAACATATGGACTTCTCCTGGAGCAATGGAAATATTTGGTGATAGAAAGTCAGTAGTGTGAGTTACTGCCTGGTTGGATGGTAGACAGGCCAGGACACTAGGTAATCATGCATATGAACAATTTTTTCATCTTCTTGACTTTAGCTACTTTGAAATAGTAGGTATAATAAACAATTAGATTTTGATAAAATACCTTTTAGTCTGAACAGTTCTGTCTTAACTGTTCATCTCTCTATGATCCCTTGTAACATTTTAGTTTTGTTCCAGTAAGACAATCTATGCTGTCAGGGTAAGATATTCTGGTTGGTCTGTTCATACATGGAAGAAGGGTAAAGGGTCAGGTAGACATTTGTGACAATAAGACCTCATTTGGGAAATTTTAAACTGCAAAAATTTAGAAGTAGCTCTTAAGCAAGGCTTATATTGAATCCATTAGCTCCACAAAGGTAACTCAGTTGATATATAAGTACTTGAAAAGCCATCACCTTTTTTGGGGGGGTGGGGGGTAAAGTCGTGGGGCTTGAACTGTGGGCCTGGGCACTGTCCCTCAGCTCTTCAGCTCAAGGTTTGCGCTCTACCACTTGAGCCACAGTGCCACATGCCCCCAGCCCTAAATTATCCTGATTAATTTTCAGATAGAATCTGGTTTCCTACTTGTGTATGATCTTAGGCGCTATCCATTTGATGTTATTCTTCCTGGAAATTAGAATAACTGGTACCTGGGATAGTGTATAGATCTTTCTGTCCAGTCTGGGCTTTATCCACTAGCCTCACAACAGTAGACTCCCATATAGTCAGGATTTTTATAAGCTTACCATACCTGATTTTTAAAAAATCGTTGCATTTCCTGCAGGTTCTTGAATGCTGAATTAATTTGTGTTTTCTTGGGTTCTTTTGTTTCATTTGAATATATGTGTTGACTTATTCCTCACTTTTCCTTTTCTTTCACTCACGTTCTTAAGTAAAGTGCTGAGAAACCAATTCTTCTTTCTCAAGATAGTCAAGGTGAACATTATTTAGTCCAAAGCAATTTAAGTAATATTTAAACAGCTTCATATCTATGAATGGTATATGAATGCTAAGCGCTGACAAGGGTCTTTTTATTTTCTCAGCCATCTTTGGCATACACAGACAGATCATGAATTATATGAAGATAATAAAGCTACAGATGCTTGCCAGGAGGAGAAAAAACTATTACTAATTGTTTGATAGAGACTTCCTTCTCGTGAAAGAAATATGCTGCTTGATGCAGGATTTCACAAAATCATATTGCTAGGAAGAACCTAAACCATCTCCTAACACTACCGATTTGAGGGAGATGAACTGACCTCCTGCATAATTTACTTTTGAGTCAAATAAAATCAGGCTTCCAAAAAGAGAGTAGACTTTAGAGAAACACCATGTAAATAGGTGCTTAGCTGTTTTTGTCAATTGGTGAAATAATACAGGAAAATTACAGCAAGGTAAAAATATAAAGAACTTTGCATTGAAATACTCATTTGTATATATGTGTGTGTGTGTACACGTGCCTGTACACACACGTGCATGTGCATGTGCTCCTGCATGCATTCATCATTCCTGAGGCTTGATAGTGCCTGGGCACTATCCCTAAGCTTCTGTGCCAAAGGATAGTGGTCTACCACTTTGAACAGAGGTGTCTTCAGATCTCAGCCTCCTGAGTAGTTAGCTAAGCTGATTCAGCCTCTGAGTAGCTAGTTAAATTCTTCTTGTCCTCTATGATTCATTGCTCTTTTATTCTTTCCTGAGGTAATCACAAGCCAAAGTCATAATATGTCTAATTGCTTTAAAAATACTATTACTGCTTGGCAGAAGGGACTCCAATCTATACTCTTAACTACTTAGGAGGCTTGAGAACAGAAACCAGGCCAAATTTTAGTGGACTTCCTTCTCAATCTATAGCTGGGTGTATTGGATCATTTCCACCATCCTGCACTATCTAGAGACTAAGATTGGAAGGACTGCAGGATCAAGGCCAGCCATGGTCGGAAGCTAGAAAGTTGGTGTGCAACTCTGATGCCATTGATGATGGGAAGGCTAAAAGGACAGATCAGGTGCATATTCTTGTGGAAAGGGAACCCCTATCCCAAAATTAACCACTGATATGACGCCAGCCTTGCAAGAACCATACCCCAAGTTGAAATCCCCATAATTGCCCACAACCAAAATAGATATATACATTAACATCCAAAAACATAGTACAATCTGTTCTTTGCTGTAATATAATCTTTATCCGATTATCATATGATGTGACAGAGTAGTTTCTTCACTTACTTATGATATATTTAAAAAGACCTAGAAAATTCTTTCTCACGTATTAAGTGAAAACAAATGGCAAATTGCCTCATTCCTTACATATTTGACTACCACGAAAAATTCATCTAATGATTATTATAGTAATATATTCTGATTTATTACTTTACTTTGTAACAGTTTTTAAACTTTTTGCTTCTCTGCTGAAGTTTAAGTATTCAAATAGTATCATCAAAGTATATTCCTCAGTACTTGGGGAAGTTTTGTACAAGGTTTTTAACCGATGGCTTCTAAGAATTCTTAATTGGTATATTATTTGATTTATTTTTAATTTCAATTTAATTTCATTGTAAAGGTTATGTACAGAGGGGTTACAGTTACATAAGTGAGGTAATGAGCACATTTTTTATGGAAAGAACATTGTTATCCACTCCATCGATTTTTTTTTCTGTACACTCAAACAACTACTGATGATTTTGCTGTTGCTATTGATCAATGGGTACTTTTGCTTTCTTTGTTCATGCATTTTTTTATTACAAAATTGATATACGCTGGTTTTACAGTTACTTAATTTAACTAAAGAGTACACTTCATTTTATTTTCTAAATTTCAAATTTTGAACTTAATTATTTTCTTTTGTTTTTTGAGGTAATTTTTTCAGAGTTGTAGGATTAGTTAATTTAATTTTTCATGATTTTTACACATGTAAATTATTCAGATATATATTTTGCTTTAAAAATGTTTAACACGTGAATTTCTAAGATTATTTTCTTAATTTTTATATGGTTGGTAAATTTAAATAAATTTATTTTCTTAAGGTACTAAACATATTTTACAGTTAACAAATACTTACTGTATTTTCAAGAAAGACAAACTTTATTAAGAAGGGCTTCATTACCTGGTCACTTTTTTGTAAATATTTGTACTTGAATTAAAAAAAAAAACGTTTAATCTGGGCATGGGGATTTGTGGCTTCCATTTTCTAGCTATGGTAGGAACTGCAAGTAGGGTTTATAAATAGGGAGAGCCTGAGAAAATATGAGACCTTAGTACAAAAATATCCAGAGTGGGGCTGGGAAGGTGGCTCAGTTGTAGAGTGCTTGCCTTGCATGAAGCCCTGGGATCGATTCCTCAACACCACATAAGCAAAAAGAAAGAAGCTGGAAATGGTGCTGTGGCTCAAGTGGTAGAACACTAGCCTTGAGCTGAAGAGCTGAGGGACAGCACGAAGGCCCTGAGTTCAGGCCCCACAACAGGACCCACAAAAAAATATCCAGAGTGAATTAAAAAAAATATCCAGAGTGAAATGAATAGAGATATAGCCATCCCTAGCGCAATATAGAGCACCTGGTTTTCATATTCTAAATCTTGAGTTAAAACTCCAATAACATCAATCTTTTGTAAAAATAAAAGGATACATGTTTCAAAATGTTTATTGTTTAAAACTCTTTGCAAAGGTTCTCATGTCTTCTATTTCTTAATTTTCAATTTACTTAATCTATAAGAATCCAAGTATATCGTGACTATTTTATTTCTACTAAATTTTAAATAGTACAAACAATACTATGATTCAATATATTAACCTACTTTTACTATTTGCGATAATTTACTCTGTTAATATGATAATATCAATATTCCAAAGGTGTGTATGTGTTGTGTGTGTGTGAGTGTTTATGTGGTTTGTGTGTGTGTGTGCTTTGTATGTACTTTGTAATGCTTGGGTGATCACTCTATTGTTTCACATATGCTGGGCCAAGTTTTTACCACTGAACTATACTGTCTAGTTATAATGTAAGTATTGTTTTAAATTATGACTTTTAAATTTTCATTCCTAGTATGTTTTTTTCAAAATTATATATGATAAAATGTGATCCATATTCTATCCACGATAACAATTTTTATTCTTATTTTATTGTTTTTTAGAATATTTCCACTGCTTTTCTACTTCCAAACTCTTGTGTTTGTTATTGATAAAGGTTTTACTTTGCTACTTTTCTCTCTCCATTCTTTTTGCCTTTAGAGTTTATCTACTCTTTCTTTTATTTCTTTGGAAATTAGTGATCATATTCCTATTACAATTTCTTTACATTGTAACAGGTCTATACAATGCTTTATTTTCTATTTTATTTTTTTCCCAACTTCTTTGACTCTTAGTCCACACTATTAGGTAGAATGAAAAGAAACTTGATTTAGAATACTTTGATTATTTTCCTCCTTCTCTTCTCTGAAGTATTTCTCTACTTAGAAACACAATAGCAACTACATATATCTCCTATGTAGTTCATCATTCTATTCTATCCCCTCTGACTCTACTCTGTAGTACAGTTCAAGTTGTTATCATTCAACTTTATTATGCTATAGTGTTCACTAAATCTTAACTCATTCCTAAATTTATTTTAGATGCTTTAAACATTCTCTAAAGACATTTTTCTCTATATAATATCTGGGGTCTTGTGTTTTCACAAAGTGCAAAATGTGAGTGACTATCAAACATCTAGATATCTCTGTAGAATATTGGTCCACCTGTTCAATAAACTCGTATGCAAATTCAAGGAATACAGGTCAGTCAGAACAATTTTGTAAAATGGTGTAGCTTGAGCCATCATACTAGTTTTGAACCTTATTACCATGTGTAGTAGTGAAAGAACAGACACATAGAAGAATGGAACAGATTTATCAAAAATAAATTCTTAGTTTTATGGTCAATAGATTTTGAAGAGGATGCCACGACTTCATGAAATAAAAATAGAATCTTAAATGGGTGTATTGGCACCATTGCTTCTCTAGATTTAAAATGATCTTAGACTACTACCTCAAACCTTATACAAAAATTTAAAATAAAAAATGACTATCAAACTAAATGTGAGATGTTAAAACTTATAAAACATAAATATACAAATTCATGACATTGGCTCAGTAAAGGTTTCTAAAAATTTGACATGTAAAGCATTAGAGGCTAAAGATAATCAAGAATTAACTGGTTAGTATCAAATGATAACCTTTCATAATTCTATGAAAGTAATGAAAACATATCCAACAGATAGAGCACACATATTTGTTAATGCTACAATGTTAATGTTACAATGATCCTGAGTCTTAAGTAAATTCATATCTTCTAATTCTATATAAAATTTTTCCTGAACAGGAGACTTCTTAAAGAACATATGTAAATTAGTAGTTAATAGGAGGAGCATATGAAATAATTTAGTATCTAAGAAAAAAGAAAAAAGAAAATTCACTAGTATGACCATAATATAAAAAGATGACACAAAATATAATAATGCATTTGTGGAGAAATTGATACATTCCACATAGCACAATGATTTGTATAATACCGCAATCATTTTAGCAAGCAAGTTTTCCAGTCTTCATAAGGTTAAAGAGAATTGTATATTATTCAGCCATTACACTTCTATGTATGTATTAAAGAGAAGTAAAAAAAAATGTTTGGACAGAGAATGTAGTTCATTTACAGTGCACTTGAATAGTATGTGTGAGACCCTGGAAATAATCCCCAAAAACAAATTTGAAAAGACACACTATAGAGGATATATGCTGGACAAATTCCTGTAACTGAATTTTATATCTATTTTAATGTCTGTTCTAAAATTTACAGCATTTCTATTTGAAGAAATGTAAGTTTGTGAAACTTAGGCTTGGAAAACCTATGATTGTACAATTCACTTACAAAGCACTAAAATGTATACAATAAACGGAGATAATATATTGCATGTGAATTTCATGTCAGCAAAAAAAAATTGTTAAAAATACTTCACACAAATTGCAGAATACCGGAAAATATGTTTTCGGTGTTAGCTAAAAATTCTTTGTAAACTACAGCTATTACAATGAAGGTGTGATTTCTGTTTATTTTGAGTTTTTTTTGGTCCACTTTTTTGAGTTTATGCAGAGATAACTCAATCAAAAAGTGCATGTGATAACTGGAATATCTAGGAATTATGCATCACTTATAAGTAATTGATAACCTTTTCTGGAAGGAACTTTTAGCAAATGACAAAATACACAAATCTATGTATTTGCATTTTATGAAACCTATATGCTACTTGCTCAATCCAAATGCTTTTCTCTACTTTGCTAGGAAAAAAGTATTCTCAAGATAAGAGCCAACAGCAGTGAAAAGAAACAAAATACACAATCATGTTGATTTATTTGTGAAAATAACAAATGAAATAAAACAATTCCAGTTAAGCAACTCCAATGTTAGTATCTATGAAGATGTTCCTGAATGCCAACAGACATTGATTTTTTTTTGAGTTTTAATTTCTACTAACATATGAAAACTAGAACACGAAAACAAATATAGTCTTAAAGCAAACCAGCCTTGGAATAATTTTCTTAATTGTTTTGAAATCACAAAAGAATTGATACCATTGAGGAAATGATCATTTCCTATAGAAATCATTTAAAATGTTTATCACTTATTATAATTCAAAAACCAAACAAGAGTAATTTTATATAATCATTACAAATATCATTTTATTACTATTATAAAGTAGAATAAAAGGCCAGTCCAAATATATTCTTCTTCTTCTTAATTTTTAATCATTACCTAGATATCTCAATCTAAATAGTCATGTCTTTAACATAGATGTAAATATTCTATAATTTTTACTTAACATTTTTCCGGGGCATGTATTCATGTTTCTAAGAAATGTTCACAACAGTTAAAAGATGCTTTTGTGAAATTAATGTGAAATTAATGTGATATATATTGTTGTTGTTTGCAAGGCCTGACCATTGTCTCTAAGCCTTTTTATGATCAAAGCTAGCACTATACAACTTGAGGAACAGAGCTAATTCCTGTTTTTAGTGGTTAATTGGAGATAAAAATCTAACAAGTACTTTTCTGTGTGGACTAGTTTTGAACACAATTCTAAGATCTAATTACACAGAATAGCTCGAATTATAGGCTTGAGTCACTGGAACTTGTTTTGATGTATTTATTTAATTTTAATTATGTCTTAAGATTTTTTCACTATAATGTACATCGTTCTACACAAAAATTTGGATATATGTATATATTTCTGATGACAATCTCCAAAAATGTAAGTCTTTCTACACATTTTATATATATATATATATATATTTATATATTATATATATATATATATATATATATATATATATATATATATTTCGGAAGACAGACTCCCTATAAAACTTTATGCTACTATTTTTGATCTTTTTTAATTTCAAAGATATGCAGTCTATTTTTCCTAAAGTTTCCTAGAATAAAATAACTAATATTTAAATAGAATGTAGAGTTTATTATTTTTAAGGGAATTTTCAATATTCCCATGATATTGTAGTAGCATTTACAGTTTATTACTTGAAATAATTCTGTTCAAACTCTTAAATATTTTTGTGTAGTTGGTAGGGAGAGAGGAAGTTAATTCATACTGGTTAGGAATTTGCAATACTTCAAAAATCTACAATTTGTTATAAGCATATAGTCAAGCTACCTGTTATGGTTTAGTTTTTTTATTTCTTTTTTTGTTCTAAATTTTAATATGGATGCATCACAGTGGTAACATGAAAATTATTAATCAACAGACAAATAATTGCAAAATCACAAATACATATCAGACTTTCAATACTTAGCACTTATGATGCTAGTAATAATTTTGGTGAAGATGATGATGACAACAGTGTACCCTGATAATTACAATATTGTGATTGAAAAGGAAAAGACTTTACACATTTTTGAAGCTAGAGTTCCCACACTGAATACATGGTAATAAACAGCGTTCGATTACATACAGTATGAATAACAAGAGGAGAGTTTCAATATCAAAAAATAGAACCACATTAAACAGGTAGAGACAGTAAAACCCTAATGTTATTCCTGCAGTCTCTCTAATTTATACTCATTTTTCCTGGTGGTATTATTTTCTTATAAATAAAATCGTTAATTTGCACATTTTGATGGACTAAGATGTAGTTTTCAACTTAGTGTGATTAGTTCAAATAACATTCTCATATAGACACTATTCTATAACCCTGTTTTCCAATGATATATTAAGAGTATGTTCTTCAATACAGCTGTAAACATATGACACAATTTACATAATACCACTTACATATCTGTAGTTACCTTAAAAAGGCATACACTCTAGAGCCAGGAGGTGAAATTTATTTTTATTTTTGCAGGAAACAATTTGTGACTTTATACCAACAAACTGAATTTGACTCTTTCTTTATTTGTAAGGTAAGGTGGAAAATGTAAGGACTCTGGAGTTCAAGCCCCATGACCAAGAAAAGTAAAAAGGGAAAAAAAGGCGGTAAAGCAACATTTTAAAGCAAAAATTGTCTAGAAATAAAATTATAACAGCCCCTGAACTGGCAAAAAAAAAAGATTAAAATGAAATTGCCTTCAATCATTCATTTAAACAATCTATACTGAGGGCATGCTATTGGAGCTCACATCACTAACTAGAATTTGAGAAGATCACAGTTCAGAACCAGTGTGCAAAGAACGTAATAAGATTCTCATATCATACTAAGCCTGGCATTCTGCAATGAATTTGTGATCGAGTTACTTGGCAGACAGAGGCGAGGAACTTAGCCTCTGTTCAGCCCTCAGCAAAACTGGTAAGTCTATGAGCAAATAACTAAATTGAAAAAAGATTGTTCTAATGGTAGAATACTTGTTCAGCCAACAAAATATCTAAATTCATACTCACTTCCTAAAAGAGGAAAAAGCGGAAGAAAGAGGAAAGAAAGAGAAAGAAAAGAGAGTAGAGAAGGAGGAGGAGAGAAGGGAAGGAAGGAAGCAAGGAAGGTAGGAAGATAGGAAGGAGGGAAGGAAGGAAGGAAGGAAGGAATGAAGGAAGGAAGGAAGGAAGGAAGGAAGCAAGCAAGGAAGGAAGGAAGGAAGGAAGCAAGGAAAAGAAAAGAAAAGAAAGAAATGTTGGAATAAAGAATGGGAGGGAGAATGAGAGGTATAAATAAAAACCTCAGCATGTGTTAGATGTTAATAATGACACCAAATCATTTTAGTTATAAATGCCATCATTTAATTCCCTGGGAAGAAACATTTTGTATCAAGCCCTATTGTATGGACTTGGAATCCCTGAAAGGCCACCAGAGACCATGACCATTGCAAACAGCAAAAGAGTCATATATTTGCAAGCTTAAGCTTGATTCTTTGCACATCGCGTAACCGGTGACACTAAGAGTCCCCGAGCACAAAATCAGCACAGCTTTTATAGTATTGAACAAACAAGTTTAGGAAACTTCCACACAAGCACTTACATGATTGTTTTGAGTCCACGGTAAACACATTGCCCTTTTTCTGAACTATTGGTATGTTCTGTTCCTGGAACACTTGGGCAACTGTTCTGCTTTCTTAAGTTTGGGCAGGGTTGGTGGCAACCTGTGGTTTTTTTCTCTCTCTTGGGGTTACTCTGAGGGCAGCCTAGCACAAGTTGGTGGGGGTAATCTCAAATTGGAGTTACTGTGGCTCTTCATTCTCTCCTCTTCTAGAACATCAGGGACCAATCATGGTCCCTTAATTGGCACAGTCTTCTATATTTACAGTTTGGTATTGGGATCTCAGAAATAATAGATGGACTGTGCTGATCTACAGGGTCTACAAGGTCCAATTGTGAGTAACAAAAATTAACAGTACCAAGGACCTTACATTTTCTTCCAGCAATGTGACTCCGTATACCACAGCTAACTTACCTTTATACCAGCTTAACTCGTAAGCTCCAATTTTAAGACATACTCATACAATTTGCTACATACTTAAACTTTCTGAGGTTTGTCTTCTTTACAAACATTTTAAGACAATCCTTATTTTTAAATCTTTCTTATCTAAAGGATACCAATTTTTCCCCAATTTCTTCCTAAGACTTTCTTTACTACACTCCTATTCTTTACAGTTCCTTGAGCTCTTTTGTGACTAGAGTTTAAACCCGTAAATTTTTCCTTTGATTTGTGGAACCAAGTTATCTTAGAAAGCCTTAAAGTACCAGTGGGATGAAAATCTTGCGAGACTTTAAGGCTAAGATTAGGGCTGGGTCTCATTCCTCCTCTTACCACCATATATTTAAAAAAAAAATTCTCTCCTCTATCTTTCAAACACATCCAGGCGGAAGCAGATAATTACCATACCAGAGCCAAAATAGGTTGTGACCCTGAAGTGCCTAAGGCAAGCAGTGATATCCTTGTCCCAAATATCCACTGTGGGAGTAGAGAGGTTACTGGATATCACCAAAAGAATGTCCCACATGATATTAGTTTTAGCAGCTTTCAACCAGGAAGCATTCTCAGGTGATGGAATCAGGCAGGAGTTCAGCCTACTTTTACCAGCGTGGAGATGGTCTGGGTGATGATGTAGATTTCTTCCAGGTGACTGTCAAGCTGTCGTTGAAATTTACTCATTAGTGTGTGCAGCAGCAGCAGCAGCAGCAGGGACTCTCTGTGGCTTCAAGGGACTGTCACACCTGGTTCTGGGCTGCGAATTCCTACAAATACTGGTTAATGATTCATTGCATAGGCTTGGCAGGCTATGACTCAACTAATTTTTTAAGACTATTTACACAGTAGCCCAAGACAATTTACCAAGATGACAATTTTTTAAACTAGATTGTAATTTTAATAAGATTAGGATTTTCTAGGCAGATATAGAGGGCTCAGGCCTGTACTATTATTTCCCATGCCTTTTCCTTCTATCTATTCAGTCTATTTTGTCACATTTTTGAAAAAGATACTCTGGTCCCTTGTTCTTAAATGGGGATGATGGGCAAAGATTCATCTTCTGTCACTTCTTCAAGCTGACTCAGGGGTGCTGATCCTACCTAACCAGGAACCTATAATCTTAGCCTATTTTACAAAGAGGTTACCAGAGTTAGATGTCATTAAGAACAACATTTTAACTTTTGACAAATGCACAGACCTTTTTTTCTGGCTATAGCAGTGCTGCTTATTTAGCCTTCTGCTTTGCAAAAAGATCTTTCAGGATGGCTTAGGAATGTGATCTCTTGTAATCCTAACAATGCCTGAGTTACCTATGCAGGCATTCAGACATATATCAATAGAAAAAACTCTCCGGGATACAAACTTTTCCTGAGCAGATGAATTTCATGAAGCTCGTGTCAGCTCAAAAGTTACTGCCAATTAGAGCTTTTGGCAGTAACAGGGGTTGGGATCTAAACTATCCTCCACATTTTACAACCTTAGCCTTTTAGTACTATCACAGATGACTGACAAGTTCCTGTCCCTTACAAGGTAGATAGTCATAGACATTATGCATGCTTACAACCTATCTTCCCATGACCTCCTGACTCTGACCAATTTTTGAAGGTCCACACACAAATGATTCTAGGATCTGACATTATTTCTGCCATCCCAGCAGATGCTCCTGAATTGCTTTCATCCAAGTAGTGTCTTCTACACACTGGGAAAAATGCCTCATTGGCATTTCTCTTAGTTGGTTGCTGGACTTGAACTCGGAGCCTGAGTGCTGTCCCTCAGCTCTACAGATCAAGGCTAGCACTCTGTCACATTGAATCCTAAAGTAGGTCTGCTTGCTCTTTCAGCCTTCTGGTGGCTGAGTAGAGGTGACAGTCTCACACGGACTTTTTCTGCCCGGGCCACTTTACTCCAATTAAAAGCAACAGGGGTGGGGGGGGCATCAACATAGAAGTAGTTTTAAGTATATTCTTACCTGAAACATATTAAGAGCCAAAGTTACGTCTGACAAACTGACAAAAATCCTCACTCCTTTTTTTGGGCCTGATGAGAACTGTTACAAAAAAACCATGAGATCAAACTGAAATAGGAATTAAGCAATTATTTTGGTAATCCTAATTTTTCCTTTCTGCACTTTGAGGAAATGTTTAGAACTATTATACATTTAAACTTTATATACAGAAACCCATTCCTAATTTATAAGCCTCCTATTAATCTCTGTTTTAATATTCTATACTTTAGTTTTTAGTTACATTTTGAAAAATCCTTTGAACTTTCAAGGCTAAGTGTGTCACTAATTTCCTCTTGGCTGCTTGTTTTAAAACAGATACACATGAAAACTTTTAAACTCAAATAATATTTTTTCTTAATGCAAAAATTACAATCACCATCACTGTACCAAGGAGCTAGACTTAACACCTTTATGTCTTTAAAAAAACATACACAATGGCAGAATGTTATTGAGAGCAAATCACATTATACAAATAAAATTTTAACCATCTTTTTAAGGCCTTCTCAATTTTAATTTTAACACATCCAAGGGGCAGTTTTAGCAATGCTAATCAGATCTTTACATCACTCATTTTTACCATCATGTTTCCGGTGTCTATGTGAAGGGAAAAGGGACAGAATAAAGAGGGGCCACTTGGCCCTTCCTGTGGAATGTGCACACACACAATCCGACTCTTTAGGGTTAGATGAACTGCTATTGAGCCAGGTTGCCCTCTTTCACCATGGGTGGACTTCCCATGGCCTGTTCCACCATGCATGACCAGCTGAACTGCACTTCTGCCTGTTCACTGTTCACTCCTAAAGATAGGTTTTTTGTTAGCTTCTAAGTTTCTCCTTTTTGTTAAGCCAGATATCTGGATTACAGTATAAACAGCCTTATGCATTCTGAAATACCAGATTTTCTAATTTTAAAGTTAAAATATCCTTAAAAAGCTATTTAAAACCATGTGAAAATGCTTTAAAAATGTTTCAGTAATGGCCAAACCTCATAACCTTTTGAATTTTAAACTTAATCTCACCCAATTGTTACATCCTGCTGACAATTTCTATCATGAATATGTTCACAAACACATACAAAACACACTCAGATCTTTAAGCACCCAAAAATCAAAATCAGTTTTACATATATTTTCTAAAGTTTTCTAACAAAAATTTAAGACAATATTTCTTTTAAACTAAGTAATTTTGTAGAGCTTCATTTTCTCAGGGCCTGATTGTTTAGTGAGTCATTTCACCAATTGATCTTTGACTCACTTCTGTTGGAGGAAGGCTCGGGGGGTGGAGGGGTCACCTGAAACTAAACTGTTCTCTTTTTTATCCAATTTTATTTTTATTTATTTATTTTTCTTCTTAATGTGCTTTTTTTAATTGAGAAAGTACTGTACAGAGGAGTTAAAATGGGCAAGATAATGAGTACATTTCTTATCAAGCATTGTAGGTTCCTCCTTGGATTCGCCTTCCCATCCCTTCCCATCCTCTCTCCACCCTCCAACCCAATCCTCCTCCCCCTCTCCCCCTCACCACCAAAGTTGTAAAGTGCATTTTTGACATAACAACTTATATATCTCATTATTCAAATAGGTCCACCTGTATCCCTATTTAAACGATTTGTTTTTCTCCCTTGCCCTCCACAAATAATACTGACATCAAATACAGTGAAAGCAGGGGTTATACCGTGGGGGAGGGACATACAAAGCAATGAAGAAATAATCTTATAAATGTGTTAGAAACAATCCCATGAAAGAAAAAAAAATATTTGAATATGTATTCAAATTATCTGACTTTTTCTGCTTGACACAGACATATACTTGTTAGTGCAAATAAGTGAAACCATTGGACTTATGTTTCTTTGGGCCTGGCTTACTTCACTTTACAAAATTTTTTCCAAGTCTTTCCTATTCCTAACAAATGGGGCAATGTCATTCTTTCTAATGGAGGCTTAGCATTCCATTGTGTGTATATACTACATTTTCTTGATCCATTCATCTACTGGTGGGCATCTGGGTTGGTTCCATATCTTAGCTATGGTAAATTATGCTGCAGTAAACGTAGTTATGCTGGTAGCTTTAGTGTGGTCTTGTTTGTGAACATTTGGGTAAATGTCCAAAAGTGGGATTGCTGGGTCATAGGGGAGCTCAAGCTGGTTCAAAACTTTGGCGAAGTAGCAGGGTATAAAATTAACGCTCAAAAATCAATGGCTTTTCTGTATTCCAACAATGAGAAAAGTGTGGCTGAAATTAGGAAAGCAACTCCATTCAGAATAGCTCCACAAAAAATAAGATACCTAGGAATTAACTAAACCAAAAAAGTGAAGGACCTCTGTGATGAAAACTTTAAAACCTGAAAAAGGAATTTAAAACAGAACTAAGAAAGTGGCAAAAACTCCCATGTTCTTGGATTGGACAGATCAACCTCGTGAAAATGTCAATACTTCCCAAGGCTATCTACAAATTCAATGCGATACCTATCAACATTCCAACCTCATTCTTCAAGGAAATAGAAGAGGCAATCAAAAAATTCATATGGAACAATAAAAGACCCTCAATACCTAAAACAATTCTCAACAGAAAGAACAGTGCTGGAGGAATATCAATACCAAGTTCCAAACTCTACTACAAAGCCATAGTAATTAACACAGCTTGGTATTGGCACAAGAACAGACCTCAGGACCAATGGAATTGAACCAAAAACCCAGAAATGAACCCACAGACCTTTAGCCATCTAATATTCAATAAGGGAGCTAAAAAAATAGATGGAAGAAAGAGCCTTTTCAGTAAATGGTGGTGCCAAAATTGGTTAAATACTTGTAGAATCAACTCCAAATGGATCAAAGACCTCGGAGTCAAAGCAGACACTCTGAAATCATTATAGGATTATGTAGGAGAAACCCTAGGTCTCCTTGGTACAGGAGGAAATTTTCTTAATAGAGATCCAGAAACACAACAAATCAAAGAAAGGTTGGACAAACGGGATTGCATAAAATTTCTGAGCTTCTGTATGGCAAAGGACATAGCTAGCAAGATCAAAAGAAAGCCCATGTATTGGGAGAAGATCTTCACTAGCCTTAAAACAGACAAGGGTTTCATATCTAAAATATACCTGGAACTCAAAAGATTAAATTCCCCAACAACAAACCTTCAAAGAAACAACTGCCCAATAAATAATTCTGCTAAAGACTTAAAGAGAAACTTCTTTGAAGAGGAAAGAAGGATGCCCAAAAGACACATGAAGAAATGCTCAAACTCCCTAGCCATAAAAGAAATGCAAATCAAAACAACATTGAGATAGCGCCTCACCCCAGTAAGAATGGCTGTAATCAAGAACTCTAATAACAACAGCTGCTGGAGGGGATGTGAACAGAAGGGAACCTTACTGCATTGTTGGTGGGTGTGTAAACTTGTTCATCCACTTTTCAGGACTAGCTGAAAAATCAAAACAGGCACACATCTTTCTATGTGACTGAGCTCAGCTGGAGGCTGGAATTTTTATTTCCCCAGAGATTTTCAAATAAATAACAAAAACACTAAAACCAAAAACCCACATTTAAAACTGGTACAAATTCTAAAATAGAACTAGAGAAGACAATAACCAAAGGCTGAGTTTATCCCTACCAGAACTCTGTGTCATTCTCACTCAGCAACCTGAATCCAGAGTCTGCTGAGTGAGCCTACCACTCTCAACCAGAACTTCCCTATCTCCAGAAACATACAACAGAAAACAATAAGGTCTCAGTGAATGGGGTGACATCTCATCAACCTTTGTTGACCCAGGGGCCTTCCAAGGGGGAAGAGAAGTCCAAGTCACTTTGGGGCTAGGGAAATCAGTCCCTAGAGGCCATCCCCTCGGACTTGCAGATTCTCCCCTATACTCCAACCTCCCTGGGCCAAGGCCTAAGGCTAAGATAAACCTCAAATGACAAACAGAGCACTCAACACAAAGACACAACTTACAAAGGCACACTGCAGCTTTGTAAATTGCCAACCAAAAAGTGCCAGTCTACAGACTTATGGTTTCCCAAAAATGTCCGTCCTAAACAGCAATCTACCCAGAGGGGTCTGGGGACGTCTACTCACAGACCCCATTGGCAGTCTTATAGTGTGTCTACCAAGCCACCTTGCCAACCAGTGTATAGACCCCTCGGGAAACCAGAACTACAGATACAGAACTTGCTGGCAACCAAATATACAGAACAGCAATGCCTTGACTTAAGAGCTGGGTTTTTTGGGATTCTTTGGTGGGCCGTCTAGAGGGTCCTATGAGGCAGGTTCCAGATGAGCCCCCAGAAATGTTGTATGGACTTGGGACCCCCAAAAACCACTGGAGACCATTACCAATGCGAACAGCAAAAGAGTCGTTTATTTGCAAGCTTTAGCTTGGTCCCCCACACACCAGGAAACCGGTGATTCTAAGAGTCCCCGAGCACAAAATCAGCACAGCTTTTATAGTATTAAACAAACAAGTTTAAGGAATTTCCACACAAATAGTTACATGATTATTGTGAGTCCACAATAACCACTCTGCCCTTTTTCGGAACTATTAGTATGTTTTGTTCATCGAACACTTGGGCAATTGCTCTGCTTTCTTAAGGGTGGGCAGGGCTGGTGGCAGCCTATGTTTTTTGTCTCTCTCTTGGGGTTACTCTGAGGGCAGCCTAGCAAAAGATAGTGGGGTTAATCTCAAATTGGAGTTACTTTAGCTCTTCAGCCTGAATAAACCATACCATACCATATACAAAGCTCGGTAAAACACAGGTCTGGTTTACACTGTTGGACCAATAGGAGGGTATGTCTAGTGCTGTTGCAGGTGTGTCTTAAGGTTTGTGGAGTTTTTCATCCTGATGATCTTGAAATGATGAAATAGACTAACTACAGAATTACCTGGACAGATACCTGCTGAGACCTATATTAAATCACAGCTTAACAAAGAACAATAGTTACAATGAAATACATTGAACAACAAGACACCGCAACCAAAATTATTTTTTTCCTGAATCACTGTATTTTTTACACTATATATCTCATGTACAAGTTCCTCATTCCCTTCTGTCTCATTATGTTATCTTTGTTTTGGTTTTGTTTTCAGAACCATGATATAACAGGCCATTTCTTATATTTTTGTCTTCTAGTCTTCAGAAAGTCTGCAGTTAAATAGGCTTACGTTCCTTTTGTTAGAAAATAAAAAAGCATATTGGGAGAGGTCTTCATCATAATTTTGTTATGATCTCAAATACGTTTTTATTTCAGGCATTTTCACCTGTATAATCTCACTTTAAACTTTTCCAAAGGGCACTTTAGTCGAAGGAGGAAATTTAAAGTGGATTCTGGTGGAGAATTTGTTACTAAAATCTCTGGTACATAGTAAGGTAAGAAACTCCAAAATCATTCATTAGAGAGATGAGTTATAACTCATCTTTTTACACACTAATACTCTTTCCTCAACAAAACCAGAGGATTTAAAATAACTAATATTTTTTAGAGTTAATGGGCACAAATGTGCACGAATTTTCTAGAAATAAAATGATCACTCATGAAACCTTACTGATATTTCAAATAATGCTTTCCAATAAGGGGAATCACCTTCACATATTTTCACACAATATGTATCTGCCGGGTAACAGAACCCCAAACTAGACTAAGGCATCTAAGAGCTATCCAATTGTTCTTGCCTTTTTGCAATACTGCTTTCCTATCATATTGATTAGTATGAATTGTATGGCCAGTATAAAATCACATTTGTAATAAAAGTTACTAGATTGGACCTTCATGGATGAAAGAGGAGTGGGGTTTCTGGTGGAGCCCTGCCAGGTGGACTGATTTTCAGTGGAAGAAGGACTGGTCACTGGGGAGGAGGCTGTTTGGGGCAGAGCTTTGAGAAGAAAGAACAAGGCTACAAATGAGGAGGTTAGTTAGAGGAGGGGTGCAGGTAGAGCACTGTGAGCCCTTGTGGGATATGTAGGGTGAGGTTTCCCATCAGACAGGGCAGGAAATGGAGGCAAGAGGCTGACAGGAATGTGGAAAAATGAGGGTGAGGCTTTTCAGGGTCTGGCTTTGAGAGGGCATGGTAATACTAGGAAGAAGTGGGCTAGTAAGGGGTGGAGTTTCTGGTGGAGAATGGCAGGCCTTTGGGAAATGTATTAGGGTGGAGTTGGGGTTTCTGGTAGAGCAGAATATAGTCCCAATGTATGGAGGTGTTTTTCAGAACCAGGGCTTTGTGAGAGCAGTGCAGTAGACTACTTGGGATGCGGTTCCTGTTGTAGCCAGTCACCACTTCGCAAAGAGGAGTAAGGTTGGGTGGGAATTTTAGTCTTGCAAGGCAGGACATGGACTTTGGACAGGGTTTCAGGTATGGCAAAGCAAACTTCCAAAAAGGACTATGGAGGGACAAGGATTTACAGTTGAGCCTGGTGAGGCTTCCAGAAGGAGGTCAACTGGTGCCGTGGTTTCCAGTGGAGCAATGTGGGTGTCGAGAGATGGGATAATGTGGTGGGGGTTTTCTAGGCTTCCAGAAGGAGGTCAACTAGAGCAGTGGTTTCTAGTGGAGCAATGTGGGTGTCCAGAAATGGCATAGTGTGCTGGGGGTTTTCTAGTGGGGTTTTTCAGGAGCAGGGTAGTGTTTAGAGCCATGGGGCTAGTTGGAGGAGGGGCTTTGAGAAGGAGTGGAAGGGCTGCAATGGTGTAGAATAATTATGGGACGGGAACCTGGTGTAGGAGGGTGTGGATCTGAGGGAGGAGCCAATAGGGGATGGGTTTATCTGTGGAGCAAGGCAGGGCATTGAGAGAGTAGATGTGGGAGGTAGAGAGCTTGAGTTGGAGCAGGGTTGGCTTTCCAGGCAGGAGATGGGCTGTACAAGAAGCTCTGGCCAGGTGAGGCGGGGCTTCAAGGGCAGTTATAGGGGAGGTGAAGGGTTTTTGGTATAGCAGGATAGGCTTTGTGGGAAGAGGTAGGTTCAGGGCTGTGTTTGAGAGGTTAGGCCACTTAGAAGTAGGCTAGTTATTGGTGGAGTTTCTGATGAAACCAGGAGGGGCTTGAGGGAGAATGCTGGTTGGGGTTGGGGTATGAAAGGGATGGGAGGAGCTTGGAGGTACTAGAATAGGGGAGCAATGGGACTATGAGGAACTAGAATAGTTAGGGGCGGGGTATCTGGTGGATGAGGTGGGGATTTCAGCGAGGACCCTGATGTAGGCTGGGTTCTTGGTGCAATAAGTCGGGACATGGAAGGAGATATGGATGTGGCCTTGTTTCTGGTGGTGCAGAGCAGGGATTCCAGGAAAGGGTGGAGTGGAAGAGGGAATTCTCTATAACAGAGGAGGGCTTTCAGGAAGGAGTCTGGTTGCAGTCAGGCCTTTGAAAATTTATAGCAGGTCTACCCGGAGGTACATTAGTTACGGTTAGGCATTTTAAGAGGAAGCTGCCTGGAAGTGGGTTTCCAGTGGTTCTAGTCAAGTTTTATGGGAAAGGGGAATAGGAAAGGGACAATAATTAGTGAAGAGTGGGGCTACAAAAAATAAACAGTTACCACTAATAAATACCATATAAGAACACTATTTTCTGTCAGTGTAGACTTATATAACTTTTATGTATGCGAGAGATACTGGATAAAGTAACCAAGTAATAATTCCTTCCTAGTGAAATTTTTCTTTATTCCAGTTGAGTGAAAATAAAACCACAGGTCAAATCAGGCTCATAGGCACAAAGTAGACTAAGCAAATGAAGAACTAGAATTGATTCCCAAGTACCAACATTAAGGACCACAAATAAAAGTTTAAAATGTCTCACTTGGTGATAATTGATAACATTGTCTTAAAGTTATGAATGAATAGAACTTTTACTTTGACCACTTTTGAAATCCTAAAACTAAGTAAATAGTAATGTTTTAACTTTATACAATGTTGGAAAGTATAATAAAATAATTAGTAAAATTTAAAATT